>NW_027043571.1:0-70663 GCF_036013475.1 Columba livia | reverse complement strand
AAGAAAGAAAGAAGTAAGAAAGAAAGAAGAAAGAAAGAAAGAAAGAAAGAAGAAAGAATGAAGTAAGAAAGAATTAAGAAAGAAGTAAGAAAGAAAGAAGAAAGAAAGAAGAAAGAAAAAACAAAGAAAGAAAGAAGAAAGAAAGAAGAAAGAAAGAGGAAACATAGAAGAAAGAAATTAAAAGAAATAAGAAAGAAAGAAGAAAGAATGAAGAAAGAAAGAAGAAAGAAAGAAGAAAGAAGAAACAAAGAAGAAACAAAGAAGAAAGAAAGAAGAAAGTAAAAGTAAGAAGAAAGAAAGAAGAAAGAAAGAAAGAAGAAAGACTGAAGAAATAAAGAAGTAAGAAGGAAGGAAGAAAGAAGTAAAAAAGAAGTAAGAAAGAAGAAAGGACGAAGAAAGAAGAAAGATGAAAGAAAGAAGAAAGATGAAAGAAAGAAAGAAAGAAGAAAGAAAGAAAGAACTAAGGAAGAATGAATAAAGAAAGAAAGAACAAAGAAACAAGAAAGAAAAAAAGAAGAAAGAAAGAAAGAAGAAAGAAAGAAGAAAGAAAGAAGAAGGAAGAGAGAAAGAAAGACGAAAGTAAGAAAGAAGAAAGAAAGAAAGAAAGAAGAAAGAAGAATGGAACAAGAAAGAAAGAAGAAAGAAATAAGTAAAAGAAGAAAGAAAGATTTAAGAAAGAAGTAAGAAAGAAGTAAGAAAGAAGAAAGAAAGAAGAAAGAAAGGAGAAGGAAAAAAGAAATATAGAAGAACTTCTTTCTTACTTCTATATTTCTTCATTCTTTCTTCTTTCTTTCTTCTTTCTTTCTTCTTTCTTTCTTTCTTCTTACTTTCTTCTTCCTTTCTTTTCATTATTCTTTCTTTGTTCTTTCTTTCTTTCTTTCTTCTTTCTTTCTTCTTCTTTCTTCTTCCTTTCTTTCTTCTTTCTTTCTTTTTTCTTTCATCTTTCTTACTTTCTTCTTTCCTTCTTCTTACTTTCTTCTTTGTTTCTTCTTTCTTTCTTCTTTCTTTCTTTTTTCTTTCATCTTTCTTACTTTCTTCTTTCCTTCTTCTTACTTTCCTCTTTGTTTCTTCTTTCTTTCTTCTTTTTCTTTCTTCTTTCTTTCTTTTTCTTGCTTTCCTTCTTCTTTCTTTCTTCTTTATTCTTTCTTCTTTATTCTTTCTTCTTTCTTCTTTCTTTTTTTCTTCTTTCTTTCTTTCGTCTTTCTTCTTTCTTTCCTCTTTCTTTCTTTCTTCTTTCTTTCTTCTTTCTTCTTTCTTTCTTTCCTCTTTCTTTCTTCTTTCTTTCTTCTTTCTTTCTTCTTTATTTCTTCTTTCTTTGTTTCTTCTTTCTTTCTTCATGGTTTCTTCTTTCTTTCTTCTTTCTTTCTTCTATCTTTTACTTTCTTTCTTCTTTCTTTCTTCTTTGTTTCTTCTTTGTTTCTTCTTTCTTTCTTCTTTCTTTCTTCTTTCTTTCTTCTTTCTTCTTTCATCTTCTTTCTTTCTTCTTTCTTTCTTCCTTCTTTTGCTTTCATTCTTCTTTGTTTCTTCTTTCTTTCTTCTTTCTTTCTTCTTTCTTTCTTCTTTCTTTTACTTTATTTCTTCTTTCTTTCTTCTTTCTTTCTTCTTTCTTTCTTTCTTCTTTCTTTCTTCTTTCTTTCTTCTTTCTTTCTTCTTTCTTTCTTCTTTCTTTTGCTTTCTTTCTTCTTTCTTTCTTCTTGATTCTACTTTCTTTCTTCTTTCTTTCTTCTTTCTTTCTTCTTTCTTTCTTCTTTCTTTTACTTTCTTTCTTCTTTGTTTCTTCTTTCTTTCTTCTTTCTTTCTTCTTTCTTCTTTCTTACTTCTTTCTGACTTCTTTCTTACTTCTTTCTTTCTTCTTTCTTTCTTCTTTCTTTCTTCTTTCTTTTACTTTCTTTCTTCTTTCTTTCTTCTTTCTTTCTTCTTTCTTTGTTTCTTATTTCTTTCTTCTTTCTTTGTTTCTTCTTTCTTCTTTCTTTCTTCTTTCTTTGTTTCTTCTTTCTTTCTTCTTTCTTTCTTCTTTCTTTCTTCTTTCTTTCATATTTCTCTCTTCTTTGTTTCTTCTTTCTTTCTTCTTCCTTTCTTCTTTCTTTTACTTTCTTTCTTCTTTCTTTCTTCTTTCTTTCTTCTTTCTTTCTTCTTTCTTTCTTCTTTCTTTTACTTTCTTCTTTCTTTCTTCTTTGTTTCTTCTTTCTTTCTTCTTTCTTCTTTCATTCTTCTTTCTTTCATATTTCTCTCTTCTTTGTTTCTTCTTTCTTCTTTCTTTCTTTGTTTCTTCTTTCTTCTTTCTTTCTTCTTTCTTTGTTTCTTCTTTCTTTCTTCTTTCTTTCTTCTTTCTTTCTTCTTTCTTTCATATTTCTCTCCTTTGTTTCTTCTTTGTTTCTTCTTTGTTTCTTCTTTGTTTCTTCTTTCTTTCTTCTTTCTTTCTTCTTACTTTTACTTTCTTCTTTCTTTCTTCTTTGTTTCTTCTTTGTTTCTTCTTTCTTCTTTCTTTCTTCTTTCTTTCTTCATTCTTTCTTCTTTCTTTCTTATTTCTTTTAATTTCTTTCTTCTATGTTTCCTCTTTCTTTCTTCTTTCTTTCTTCTTTCTTTCTTCTTTCTTTCTTCTTCCTTTCTTTCTTCTTTCTTTCTTCTTTCTTCCTTCTTTCTTCCTTCTTTCTTCCTTCTTTCTTCCTTCTTTCTTCCTTCTTTCTTCTTTCTTTCCTCTTTCTTTCTTCTTTCTATTACTTTCTTTCTTCTTTGTTTCTTCTTTCTTTCTTCTTTCTTTCTTCTTTCTTTCTTCTTTCTTTCTTCTTTCTTCCTTCTTTCTTCCATCTTTCTTCCTTCTTTCTTTCTTCTTTCTTTCTTCTTTCTTTCTTCTTTCTTTCTTCTTTCTTTCTGGTTTCTTTCTGGTTTCTTTCTGGTTTCTTTTCCGTTCTTTCTTCTTTCTTTGTTTCTTCTTTGTTTCTTCTTTCTTTCTTCTTTCTTTCTTCTTTCTTTCTTCATTCTTTCTTCATTCTTTCTTCATTCTTTCTTATTTCTTTTAATTTCTTTCTTCTATGTTTCCTCTTTCTTTCTTCTTTCTTTCTTCTTTCTTTCTTCTTTCTTTCTTCTTCCTTTCTTTCTTCTTTCTTTCTTCTTTCTTCCTTCTTTCTTCCTTCTTTCTTCCTTCTTTCTTCCTTCTTTCTTCTTTCTTTCCTCTTTCTTTCTTCTTTCTTTTACTTTCTTTCTTCTTTGTTTCTTCTTTCTTTCTTCTTTCTTTCTTCTTTCTTTCATATTTCTTTCTTCTTCTTTCTTCTTTCTTTCATATTTCTTTCTTCTTTCTTTCTTCTTTCTTTCATATTTCTTTCTTCTTTCTTCTTTCTTTCTTCTTTCTTTCTTCTTTCTTTCTTCTTTCTTTTGCTTTCTTTCTTCTTTCTTTCTTCTTTGTTTCTTCTTTCTTTCTTCTTTCTTTCTTCTTTCTTTCTTCTTTCTTTCTTCTTTCTTTCTTCTTTCTTTCTTTCTTCTTTCTTTCTTCTTTCTTTGTTTCTTCTTTCTTTCTTCTTTCTTTCTTCTTTCTTTCTTTCTTCTTTCTTTCTTCTTTCTTTCTTTCTTCTTTCTTTCTTCTTTCTTTCTTTCTTCTTTCTTTCTTCTTTCTTTGTTTCTTCTTTCTTTCTTCTTTCTTCTTTCTTTCTTCTTTCTTTCATATTTCTCTCTTCTTTGTTTCTTCTTTCTTCTTTCTTTGTTTCTTCTTTCTTTCTTCTTTCTTCTTTCTTTGTTTCTTCTTTCTTTCTTCTTTCTTTCTTCTTTCTTTCTTCTTTCTTTCTTCTTTCTTTCTTATTTCCTTCTTCTTTCTTTCTTATTTCCTTCTTCTTTCTTTCTTCTTTCTTTCTTCTTTATTTCTTCTTTCTTTCTTCTTTCTTTGTTTCTTCTTTCTTCTTTCTTTGTTTCTTCTTTCTTTCTTCTTTCTTTCTTCTTTCTTTGTTTCTTCTTTCTTTCTTCGTTCTTTCTTCTTTCTTTCTTCTTTCTTTCTTCTTTCTTTTGCTTTCTTTCTTCTTTCTTTCTTCTTTCTTTGTTTCTTCTTTCTTTCTTCGTACTTTCTTCGTTCTTTCTTCTTTCTTCTTTCTTTATTCTTTCTTCTTATTTCCTTCTTCTCTGCTTTCTTCTCTCTTTCTTCTTTCTTTCTTCTTTCTTTGCTTCTTCTTTCTTCTTTCTTTGTTTCTTCTTTCTTTCTTCTTTCTTTGTTTCTTCTTTCTTTCTTTGTTTCTTCTTTCTTCATTCTTTGTTTCTTCTTTCTTTCTTCTTTCTTTGTTTCTTCTTTCTTTCTTCTTTCTTTGTTTCTTCTTTCTTTCTTCTTTCTTTCTTCTTTCTTTGTTTCTTCTTTGTTTCTTCTTTCTTTCTTCATTCTTCTTATTTCTTTCTTCTTTCTTTCTTCTTTCTCTCTTCTTTCTTTCTTCTTTCTTTTGCTTTCTTTCTTCTTTCTTTCTTCTTTCATTGTTTCTTCTTTCTTTCTTCTTTCTTTCTTCTTTCTTTCTTCTTTCTTTTGCTTTCTTTCTTCTTTCTTTTTTTCTTCTTTCTTTCTTCTTTCTTTCTTCTTTCTTTTGCTTTCTTTCTTCTTCCTTCTTTCTTCTTTCTTTCTTTTTTCTTTCATCTTTCTTACTTTCTTGTTTCTTTCTTCTTACTTTCTTCTTTGTTTCTTCTTTTTTTCTCCTTTTTCTTTCTTCTTTCTTACTTTCTTCTTTCTTTCTTCTTACTTTCTTCTTTGTTTCTTCTTTCTTTCTCCTTTTTCTTTCTTCTTTCTTTCTTCTTTCTTTCTTTTTTATTTCTTTCTTTCTTCTTTCTTTCTTCTTTCTTTCTTCTTTCTTTCTTCTTTCTTTGTTTCTTCTTTCTCTCTTCTTTGTTTCTTCTTTCTTTCTTCTTTCTTTCTTTCTTCTTTCTTACTTCTTTCTGACTTCTTTCTTACTTCTTTCTAACTTCTTTCTTTCTTCTTTCTTTCTTCTTTCTTTCTTCTTTCTTTCTTCTTTCTTTGATTCTTCTTTCTTCTTTCTTTGTTTCCTCTTTCTTTCTTCTTTCTTTGATTCTTCTTTCTTCTTTCTTTGTTTCCTCTTTCTTTCTTCTTTCTTTGTTTCTTCTTTCTTCTTTCTTTGTTTCTTCTTTCTTTCTTCTTTCTTTGTTTCTTCTTTCTTCTTTCTTTCTTCTTTCTTTGTTTCTTCTTTCTTTCTTCTTTCTTTCATCTTTCTTTCATATATCTTTCTTCTTTCTTTCTTCTTTCTTTCTTCTTTCTTTCTTCTTTCTTTCTTCTTTCTTTTGCTTTCTTTCTTCTTTCTTTCTTCTTTCTTTCTTCTTTCTTTCTTCTTTCGTTCTTCTTTTTTCTTCTTTCTTTCTTCTTTCTTTCTTCTTTCTTTTACTTTCTTTATTCTTTCTTTCTTCTTTCTTTCTTCTTTCTTTGTTTCTTCTTTCTTTCTTCTTTCTTTGTTTCTTCTTTCTTCTTTCTTTCTTCTTTCTTTGTTTCTTCTTTCTTTCTTCTTTCTTTCTTCTTTCTTTCATATTTCTCTCCTTTGTTCTTCTTTGTTTCTTCTTTGTTTCTTCTTTCTTTCTTTTTTCTTTCTTCTTTCTTTCTTCTTACTTTTACTTTCTTCTTTCTTTCTTCTTTGTTTCTTCTTTCTTTCTTCTTTCTTTCTTCTTTCTTTCTTCTTTCTTTCTTCATTCTTTCTTCATTCTTTCTTATTTCTTTTAATTTCTTTCTTCTATGTTTCCTCTTTCTTTCTTCTTTCTTTCTTCTTTCTTTCTTCTTTCTTTCTTCTTCCTTTCTTTCTTCTTCTTTCTTCTTTCTTCCTTCTTTCTTCCTTCTTTCTTCCTTCTTTCTTCCTTCTTTCTTCCTTCTTTCTTCTTTCTTTCCTCTTTCTTTCTTCTTTCTATTACTTTCTTTCTTCTTTGTTTCTTCTTTCTTTCTTCTTTCTTTCTTCTTTCTTTCTTCTTTCTTTCTTCTTTCTTCCTTCTTTCTTCCATCTTTCTTCCTTCTTTCTTTCTTCTTTCTTTCTTCTTTCTTTCTTCTTTCTTTCTTCTTTCTTTCTGATTTCTTTGTGGTTTCTTTCTGGTTTCTTTTCCGTTCTTTCTTCTTTCTTTGTTTCTTCTTTGTTTCTTCTTTCTTTCTTCTTTTTCTTCTTTCTTTCTTCTTTCTTTTGCTTTCTTTCTTCTTTCTTTTTTCTTCTTTCTTCTTTTTTTCTTCTTTCTTTCTTTTTTCTTTCATCTTTCTTACTTTCTTCTTTCTTTCTTCTTACTTTCTTCTTTGTTTCTTCTTTCTTTCTTCCTTTTTTTCTTCTTTCTTTCTTTTTTATTTCTTTCTTTCTTCTTTCTTTCTTCTTTATTCTTTCTTCTTTATTCTTTCTTCTTTATTCTTTCTTTCTTCTTTCTTTCTTTCTTGTTTTTCTTCTTTCTTTCTTTCTACTTTCTTTCCTTCTTCTTTCTTTCTTCTTTCTTCTTTGTTTCCTCTTTCTTTCTTTCTTCTTCCTTTCTTCTTTCTTCTTTCTTCTTTCTTCTTTCCTCTTTCTTTCTTCTTTCTTCTTTCTTTCCTCTTTCTTTCTTTCTTCTTCCTTTCTTCTTTCTTCTTTCTTCTTTCTTTCTTCTTTCTTCTTTCTTTCTTCTTTCTTGTTTCTTCTTTATTTCTTCTTTCTTCATTCTTTCTTTCTTTCTTCTTTCTTTGTTTCTTCTTTCTCTCTTCTTTCTTTCTTCTTTCTTTGTTTCTTCTTTCTTCTTTCTTTGTTTCTTCTTTCTTTCTTCTTTCTTTGTTTCTTCTTTCTTTCTTCTTTCTTTCTTCTTTCTTTGTTTCTTCTTTCTTTCTTCTTTCTTTCTTCTTTCTTTCTTTCTTCTTTCTTTCTTCTTTCTTTCTTCTTTCTTTGTTTCTTCTTTCTTTCTTCTTTCTTTCTTCTTTCTTTCTTCTTTCTTTCTTCTTTCTTTCTTCTTTCTTTTGCTTTCTTTCTTCTTTCTTTCTTCTTTGTTTCTTCTTTCTTTCTTCTTTCTTTCTTCTTTCTTTCTTCTTTCTTTCTTTCTTCTTTCTTTCTTCTTTCTTTCTTCTTTCTTTCTTCTTTCTTTCTTTCTTCTTTCTTTCTTGTTTCTTTCTTCTTTCTTTCTTCTTTCTTTCATATTTCTCTCATCTTTGTTTCTTCTTTCTTTCTTCTTTCTTTCTTCTTTCTTTCTTCTTTCTTTCATATTTCTCTCATCTTTGTTTCTTCTTTCTTTCTTCTTTCTTTCTTCTTTCTTTCTTCTTTCTTTTACTTTCTTTCTTCTTTCTTTCTTCTTTATTTCTTCTTTCTTTCTTCTTTCTTTTACTTTCTTTCTTCTTTCTTTCTTCTTTCTTTCTTCTTTCATTCTTCTTTCTTTCTTATTTCTTTCTTCTTTCTTTCTTCTTTCTTTGTTTCTTCTTTCTTTCTTCTTTCTTTCTTCTTTCTTTCTTCTTTCTTTCTTCATTCTTTCTTCATTCTTTCTTATTTCTTTCTTCTTTCTTCTTTCTTTCTTCTTTCTTTTGCTTTCTTTCTTCTTTCTTTGTTTCTTCTTCTTTCTTTATTCTTTCTTTGTTTCTTCTTTCTTCTTTCTTTGTTTCTTCTTTCTTTCTTCTTTTTTTGTTTCTTCTTTCTTTCTTCTTTCTTTCTTCTTTCTTTGTTTCTTCTTTCCTTCTTCTTTCTTTCTTCTTTCTTTCTTCTTTCTTTCTTCTTTCTTTCTTATTTCCTTCTTCTTTCTTTCTTCTTTCTTTCTTCTTTATTTCTTCCTTCTTTCTTCTTTCTTTGTTTCTTCTTTCTTCTTTCTTTATTCTTTCTTTGTTTCTTCTTTCTTCTTTCTTTTTTTCTTCTTTCTTTCTTCTTTCTTTATTTCTTCTTTCTTTCTTCTTTCTTTCTTCTTTATTTGTTTCTTCTTTCTTTCTTCGTACTTTCTTCGTTCTTTCTTCTTTCTTTATTCTTTCTTTCTTATTTCCTTCTTCTCTCTTTCTTCTCTCTTTCTTCTTTCTTTATTCTTTCTTTCTTCTTTCGTTGTTTCTTCTTTCTTCTTTCTTTGTTTCTTCTTTCTTTCTTCTTTCTTTGTTTCTTCTTTCTTTCTTCCTTCTTTGTTTCTTATTTCTTCTTTCTTTGTTTCTTCGTTCTTTCTTCTTTCTTTGTTTCTTCTTTATTTCTTCTTTCTTTCTTCTTTCTTACTTCTTTCTTTGTTTCTTATTTCTTTCTTCTTTCTTTCTTCTTTCTTACTTCTTTCTTTCTTTATTCTTTCTGCCTTCTTTCTTTCTTCTTTCTTTCTTCTTTCTTTCTTCTTTCTTTGTTTCTTATTTATTCTTTCTTTGTTTCTTCGTTCTTTCTTCTTTCTTTGTTTCTTATTTCTTCTTTCTTTGTTTCTTCGTTCTTTCTTCTTTCTTTGTTTCTTCTTTCTTTCTTCTTTCTTTCTACTTTCTTTCTTCTTTCTTTGTTTCTTCTTTCTTTCTTCTTTCTTTCTTCTTTCTTTCTTCTTTCTTTCTTTCTTCTTTCTTTCTTCTTTCTTTCTTCTTTCTTTCTTCTTTCTTTGTTTCTTCTTTCTTTCTTCTTTCTTTCTTCTTTCTTTCTTCTTCCTTTCTTCTTTCTTAGTTTCTTCTTTCTTTCTTCTTTCTTTGTTTCTTCTTTCTTTCTTCTTTCTTTCTTCTTTCTTTCTTCTTTCTTTGTTTCTTCTTTCTTTCTTCTTTCTTTCTTCTTTCTTTCTTCTTTCTTTCTTCTTTCTTTCTTCATTCTTTCTTATTTCTTTCTTCTTTCTTCTTTCTTTCTTCTTTCTTTTGCTTTCTTTCTTCTTTCTTTTTTTCTTCTTTCTTTCTTTCTTCTTTCTTTTACTTTCTTTCTTCTTTCTTTCTTCTTTCTTTCTTCTTTCTTTCTTCTTTCTTTCTTCTTTCTTTCTTTTGCTTTCTTTCTTCTTTCTTTCTTCTTTCTTTCTTCTTTCTTTCTTCTTTCTTTGTTTCTTCTTTCTCTCTTCTTTCTGACTTCTTTCATACTTCTTTCTAACTTCTTTCTTTCTTCTTTCTTTCTTCTTTCTTTCTTCTTTCTTTGTTTCTTCTTTCTTCTTTCTTTGTTTCTTCTTTCTTCTTTCTTTGTTTCTTCTTTCTTCTTTCTTTGTTTCTTCTTTCTTTCTTCTTTCTTTGTTTCTTCTTTCTTCTTTCTTTGTTTCTTCTTTCTTTCTTCTTTCTTTCTTCTTTCTTTCATATTTCTTTCTTCTTTCTTTCTTCTTTCTTTCTTCTTTCTTTCATATTTCTTTCTTCTTTCTTTCTTCTTTCTTTCATATTTCTTTCTTCTTTCTTTCTTCTTTCTTTCATATTTCTTTCTTCTTTCTTTCTTCTTTCTTTCTTCTTTCTTTCTTCTTTCTTTTGCTTTCTTTCTTCTTTCTTTCTTCTTTTTTTCTTTCTTTCTTTCTTTTTTCTTTCTTCTTTCTTTCTTCTTTCTTTCTTCTTTCTTTCTTCTTTCTTTCTTCTTTCTTTCTTTCTTCTTTCTTTCTTCTTTCTTTTACTTTCTTTCTTCTTTGTTTCTTCTTTCTTTCTTCTTTCTTGCTTCTTTCTTTTGCTTTCTTTCTTCTTTCTTTCTTCTTTTTTCTTTCTTTCTTTTTTCTTTCTTCTTTCTTTCTTCTTTCTTTCTTCTTTCTTTCTTCTTTCTTTCTTCTTTCTTTCTTTCTTCTTTCTTTCTTCTTTCTTTTACTTTCTTTCTTCTTTGTTTCTTCTTTCTTTCTTCTTTCTTTCTTCTTTCTTTCTTCTTTGTTTTGCTTTCTTTCTTCTTTCTTTCTTCTTTTTTTCTTTCTTTCTTTCTTTTTTCTTTCTTCTTTCTTTCTTCTTTCTTTCTTCTTTCTTTCTTCTTTCTTTCTTCTTTCTTTTGCTTTCTTTCTTCTTTCTTTCTTCTTTTTTTCTTTCTTTCTTTTTTCTTTCTTCTTTCTTTCTTCTTTCTTTCTTCTTTCTTTCTTCTTTCTTTCTTCTTTCTTTCTTTCTTCTTTCTTTCTTCTTTCTTTTACTTTCTTTCTTCTTTGTTTCTTCTTTCTTTCTTCTTTCTTTCTTCTTTCTTTCTTCTTTGTTTTGCTTTCTTTCTTCTTTCTTTTTTTCCTCTTTCTTTCTTTCTTTCTTCTTTCTTTCTTCTTTCTTTCTTCTTTCTTTCTTTCTTCTTTCTTTCTTCTTTCTTTCATATTTCTTTCATATTTCTTTCTTCTTTCTTTCTTCTTTCTTTCATATTTCTTTCTTCTTTCTTTCTTCTTACTTTCTTCTTTCTTCCTTCTTTCATTCTTCTTTCTTTCTTCTTTCTTTCCTCTTTCTTTCTTCTTTCTTTTACTTTCTTTCTTCTTTGTTTCTTATTTCTTTCTTCCTTCTTTCTTCTTTCTTTCTTCTTTCTTCCTTCTTTCTTCCTTCTTTCTTCCTTCTTTCTTTCTTCTTTCTTTCTTCTTTCTTTTTTTTCTTCTTTGTTTCTTTCTTCTTTCTTTTGCTTTCTTTCTTCTTTCTTTTTTTCTTCTTTCTTTCTTTTTTCTTTCATCTTTCTTACTTTCTTCTTTCTTTCTTCTTACTTTCTTCTTTGTTTCTTCTTTCTTTCTTCTTTTTTTTTCTTCTTTCTTTCTTTTTTATTTCTTTCTTTCTTCTTTCTTTCTTCTTTATTCTTTCTTCTTTATTCTTTCTTTCTTCTTTCTTTCTTTCTTGCTTTTCTTCTTTCTTTCTTTCTTCTTTCTTTCCTTCTTCTTTCTTTCTTCTTTCTTCTTTCTTTCCTCTTTCTTTCTTTCTTCTTTCTTTCTTCTTTCTTCTTTCTTCTTTCTTCTTTCTTCTTTCTTCTTTCTTTCTTCTTTCTTGTTTCTTCTTTCTTTCTGCTTTCTTTCTTTCTTCTTTCTTTCTTCTTTCTTTCTTCTTTCTTTGTTTCTTCTTTCTCTCTTCTTTCTTTCTTCTTTCTTTGTTTCTTCTTTCTTCTTTCTTTGTTTCTTCTTTCTTTCTTCTTTCTTTGTTTCTTCTTTCTTTCTTCTTTCTTTCTTCTTTCTTTGTTTTTTCTTTCTTTCTTTCTTCATTCTTTCTTCTTTTTTTCTTCTTTCTTTCTTCTTTCTTTCTTCTTTCTTTGTTTCTTCTTTCTTTCTTCTTTCTTTGTTTCTTCTTTCTTCGTTTCTTCTTTGTTTCTTCTTTCTGTGTTTCTTCTTTCTTTCTTCTTTCTTTGTTTCTTCTTTCTTTCTTCTTTCTTTCTTTCTTGTTTTTCTTCTTCCTTTCTCTCTTCTTTCTTTCCTTCTTCTTTCTTTCTTCTTTCTTCTTTCTTTCCTCCTTCTTTCTTTCTTCTTTCTTTCTTCTTTCTTCTTTCTTCTTTCTTGTTTCTTCATTCTTTCTTCTTTCTTCTTTCTTTCTTTCTTCTTTCTTTCTTCTTTCTTTCTTCTTTCTTTCTTCTTTCATTCTTTCTTCTTTCTTTCTTCTTTCTTTCTTCTTTCTTTCTTCTTTCTTTCTTCGTTCTTTCTTCTTTCTTCTTTCTTTCTTCTTTCTTTCTCCTTTCTTTTGCTTTCTTTCTTCTTTCTTTCTTCTTTCTTTCTTCCTTCTTTCTTTCTTCGTACATTCTTCGTTCTTTCTTCTTTCTTCTTTCTTTCTTCTTTCTTTATTCTTTCTTTCTTCGTTCTTTCTTCTTTCTTCTTTCTATCTTCTTTCTTTCTCCTTTCTTTTGCTTTCTTTCTTCTTTCTTTCTTCTTTCTTTCTTTCTTCTTTCTTTCTTCGTACTTTCTTCGTTCTTTCTTCTTTCTTCTTTCTTTCTTCTTTCTTTCTTCTTTCTTTGTTTCTTCTTTCTTTCTTCTTTCTTTGATTCTTCTTTCTTCTTTCTTTGTTTCTTCGTTCTTTCTTCTTTCTTTGTTTCTTCTTTCTTTCTTCTTTCTTTCTTCTTTCTTTCTTCTTTCTTTGTTTCTTCTTTCTTTCTTCTTTCTTTCTTCTTTCTTTCTTCTTTCTTTGTTTCTTCTTTCTTTCTTCTTTCTTTGATTCTACTTTCTTCTTTCTTTGTTTCTTCGTTCTTTCTTCTTTCTTTGTTTCTTCTTTCTTTCTTCTTTCTTTCTTCTTTCTTTCTTCTTTCTTTGTTTCTTCTTTCTTTCTTCTCTCTTTGTTTCATCTTTCTATCTTCTTTCTTTCTTCTTTCTTTCTTCTTTCTTTGTTTCTTCTTTGTTTCTTCTTTCTTTCTTCTTTCTTTCTTCTTTCTTTCTTCATTCTTTCTCATTTCTTTCTTCTTTCTTTCTTCTTTCTTTCTTTCTTCTTTCTTTTGCTTTCTTTCTTCTTTCTTTTTTTCTTCTTTCTTTCTTCGTTCTTTCTTCTTTCTTTCTTCTTTCTTTCTTCTTTCTTTTGCTTTATTTCTTCTTTCTTTTTTTATTCTTTCTTTCTTCTTTCTTTCTTCTTTCTTTTGCTTTCTTTCTTCTTCCTTTCTTTCTTCTTTCTTCTTTCTTTCTTTCTTTCTTCTTTCTTTCTTCTTTCTTTCTTCTTTCTTTCTTCTTTCTTTCTTTCTTCTTTCTCTCTTCTTTCTTTCTTCTTTCTTTGTTTCTTCTTTCTTTCTTCTTTCTTTCATATTTCTCTCTTGTTTCTTCTTTGTTTCTTCTTTCTTTCTTCTTTCTTTTACTTTCTTTCTTCTTTCTTTCTTCTTTCTTTCTTCTTTCTTTCTTCGTTCTTCTTTCTTTCTTCTTTCTTTCTTCGTTCTTCTTTCTTTCTTCTTTCTTTCTCCTTTCTTTTGCTTTCTTTCTTCTTTCTTTCTTCTTTCTTTCTTTCTTCTTTCTTTCTTCGTACTTTCTTCGTTCTTTCTTCTTTCTTCTTTGTTTCTTCTTTCTTTCTTCTTTCTTTCTTTCTTCTTTCTTTCTTCTTTCTTTCTTCTTTCTTTCTTCTTTCTTTGTTTCTTCTTTCTTTCTTCTTTCTTTCTTCTTTCTTTCTTCTTTCTTTGTTTCTTCTTTCTTTCTTCTTTCTTTGTTTCTTCTTTCTTTCTTCTTTCTTTCTTCTTTCTTTCTTCTTTCTTTGTTTCTTCTTTCTTTCTTCTTTCTTTCTTCTTTCTTTCTTCTTTCTTTGTTTCTTCTTTCTTTCTTCTTTCTTTCTTCTTTCGTTCTTCTTTCTTTGTTTCTTCTTTCTTTCTTCTTTCTTTGTTTCTTCTTTCTTTCTTCTTTCTTTCTTCTTTCTTTCTTCTTTCTTTGTTTCTTCTTTGTTTATTCTTTCTTTCTTCTTTCTTTCTTCTTTCTTTCTTCATTCTTTCTTATTTCTTTCTTCTTTCTTTCTTCTTTCTTTCTTTCTTCTTTATTTTGCTTTCTTTCTTCTTTATTTTTTTCTTCTTTCTTTCTTCGTTCTTTCTTCTTTCTTTCTTATTTCTTTCTTCTTTCTTTTGCTTTATTTCTTCTTTCTTTTTTTATTCTTTCTTTCTTCTTTCTTTCTTCTTTCTTTTGCTTTCTTTCTTCTTCCAATCTTTCTTCTTTCTTTCTTTTTCTTTCATCTTTCTTACTTTCTTCTTTCTTTCTTCTTACTTTCTTCTTTGTTTCTTCTTTCTTTCTTCTTTTACTTTCTTCTTTCTTTCTTCTTTCTTTCTTATTTATTTCTTTCTTTCTTCTTTCTTTCTTCTTTCTTTCTTTCTTCTTTTGTTTCTTTCTTTCTTCTTTCTTTCTTCTTTCTTTCTTCTTTCTTTCTTTCTTCTTTCTTTCTTCTTTCTTTAGTCTTTCTTTCTTCTTTCTTTCTTCTTTCTTTCATATTTCTTTCTTCTTTCTTTCTTCTTTCAATCTTTCTTCTTTCTTTCTGCTTTCTTTCTGCTTTCTTTCTGCTTTCTTTCTGCTTTCTTTCTTCTTTCTTTTGCTTTCTTTCTTCTTTCTTTGTTTCTTCTTTGTTTCTTTTTTCTTTCTTCTTTCTTTCTTCTTTCTTTCTTCTATCTTTCTTCTTTCTTTCTTCTTTCTTTCTTCTTTCTTTCTTCTTTCTTTTGCTTTCTTTCTTCTTTCTTTTTTTTTCTTCTTTGTTTCTTTCTTCTTTCTTTTGCTTTCTTTCTTCTTTCTTTTTTTCTTCTTTCTTTTTTCTTTCATCTTTCTTACTTTCTTCTTTCTTTCTTCTTACTTTCTTCTTGGTTTCTTCTTTCTTTCTTCTTTTTTTTTCTTCTTTCTTTCTTTTTTATTTCTTTCTTTCTTCTTTCTTTCTTCTTTATTCTTTCTTCTTTATTCTTTCTTTCTTCTTTCTTTCTTTCTTGCTTTTCTTCTATCTTTCTTTCTTCTTTCTTTCCTTCTTCTTTCTTTCTTCTTTCTTCTTTCTTTCCTCTTTCTTTCTTTCTTCTTTCTTTCTTCTTTCTTCTTTCTTCTTTCTTCTTTCTTCTTTCTTTCTTCTTTCTTGTTTCTTCTTTCTTTCTGCTTTCTTTCTTCTTTCTTTCTTCTTTCTTTCTTCTTTCTTTGTTTCTTCTTTCTCTCTTCTTTCTTTCTTCTTTCTTTGTTTCTTCTTTCTTCTTTCTTTGTTTCTTCTTTCTTTCTTCTTTCTTTGTTTCTTCTTTCTTTCTTCTTTCTTTCTTTCTTCTTCCTTTGTTTCTTCTTTCTTTCTTCTTTCTTTCTTCTTTCTTTCTTCTTTCTTTCTTCTTTCTTTCTTCTTTCTTTCTTCTTTCTTTTACTTTCTTTCTTCTTTCTTTCATCTTGGTTTCTTCTTTCTTTCTTCTTTCTTTCTTTCTTGTTTTTCTTCTTTCTTTCTCTCTTCTTTCTTTCCTTCTTCTTTCTTTCTTCTTTCTTCTTTCTTCTTTCTTGTTTCTTCATTCTTTCTTCTTTCTTTCTTTCTTTCTTCTTTCTTTCTTCTTTCTTTCTTCTTTCTTTCTTCTTTCTTTCTTCTTTCCTTCTTTCTTCTTTCTCTCTTCTTTCTTTCTTCTTTCTTTGTTTCTTCTTTGTTTCTTTTTTCTTTCTTCTTTCTTTCTTCTTTCTTTCTTCTATCTTTCTTCTTTCTTTCTTCTTTCTTTCTTCTTTCTTTCTTCTTTCTTTTGCTTTCTTTCTTCTTTCTTTTTTTTCTTCTTTGTTTCTTTCTTCTTTCTTTTGCTTTCTTTCTTCTTTCTTTTTTTCTTCTTTCTTTTTTCTTTCATCTTTCTTACTTTCTTCTTTCTTTCTTCTTACTTTCTTCTTGGTTTCTTCTTTCTTTCTTCTTTTTTTTTCTTCTTTCTTTCTTTTTTATTTCTTTCTTTCTTCTTTCTTTCTTCTTTATTCTTTCTTCTTTATTCTTTCTTTCTTCTTTCTTTCTTTCTTGCTTTTCTTCTATCTTTCTTCTTTCTTTCCTTCTTCTTTCTTTCTTCTTTCTTCTTTCTTTCCTCTTTCTTTCTTTCTTCTTTCTTTCTTCTTTCTTCTTTCTTCTTTCTTCTTTCTTCTTTCTTCTTTCTTTCTTCTTTCTTGTTTCTTCTTTCTTTCTGCTTTCTTTCTTCTTTCTTTCTTCTTTCTTTCTTCTTTCTTTGTTTCTTCTTTCTCTCTTCTTTCTTTCTTCTTTCTTTGTTTCTTCTTTCTTCTTTCTTTGTTTCTTCTTTCTTTCTTCTTTCTTTGTTTCTTCTTTCTTTCTTCTTTCTTTCTTTCTTCTTCCTTTGTTTCTTCTTTCTTTCTTCTTTCTTTCTTCTTTCTTTCTTCTTTCTTTCTTCTTTCTTTCTTCTTTCTTTCTTCTTCCTTTCTTCTTTCTTTTACTTTCTTTCTTCTTTCTTTCATCTTGGTTTCTTCTTTCTTTCTTCTTTCTTTCTTTCTTGTTTTTCTTCTTTCTTTCTCTCTTCTTTCTTTCCTTCTTCTTTCTTTCTTCTTTCTTCTTTCTTCTTTCTTGTTTCTTCATTCTTTCTTCTTTCTTTCTTTCTTCTTTCTTTCTTCTTTCTTTCTTCTTTCTTTCTTCTTTCCTTCTTTCTTCTTTCTCTCTTCTTTCTTTCTTCTCTCTTTGTTTCTTCTTTCTTTCTTCTTTCTTCTTTCTTTCTTCTTTCTTTCATATTTCTCTCTTCTTTGTTTCTTCTTTGTTTCTTCTTTCTTTCTTCTTTCTTCTTTCTTTCTTCTTTCTTTCTTCTTTCTTTCTTCTTTCTTTCTTCTTTCATTCTTTCTTCTTTCTTTCTTCTTTCATTCTTTCTTCTTTCTTTCTTCTTTCTTTCTTCTTTCTTTCTTCTTTCTTTCTTCTTTCTATCTTCGTTCTTTCTTCTTTCTTCTTTCTTTCTTCTTTCTTTCTCCTTTCTTTTGCTTTCTTTCTTCTTTCTTTCTTCTTTCTTTCTTTCTTCTTTCTTTCCTCGTACTTTCTTCGTTCTTTCTTCTTTCTTATTTCTTTCTTCTTTCTTTCTTCTTTCTTTGTTTCTTCTTTCTTTCTTTTTTCTTTGATTCTTCTTTCTTTGTTTCTTCGTTCTTTCTTCTTTCTTTGTTTCTTCTTTCTTTCTTCTTTCTTTCTTCTTTCTTTCTTCTTTCTTTGTTTCTTCTTTCTTTCTTCTTTCTTTCTTCTTTCTTTCTTCTTTCTTTGATTCTTCTTTCTTCTTTCTTTGTTTCTTCGTTCTTTCTTCTTTCTTTGTTTCTTCTTTCTTTCTTCTTTCTTTCTTCTTTCTTTCTTCTTTCTTTCTTCTTTCTTTGTTTCTTCTTTCTTTCTTCTTTCTTTGTTTCATCTTTCTATCTTCTTTCTTTCTTCTTTCTTTCTTCTTTCTTTGTTTCTTCTTTGTTTCTTCTTTCTTTCTTCTTTCTTTCTTCTTTCTTTCTTCATTCTTTCTTATTTCTTTCTTCTTTCTTTCTTCTTTCTTTCTTTCTTCTTTCTTTTGCTTTCTTTCTTCTTTCTTTTTTTCTTCTTTCTTTCTTCGTTCTTTCTTCTTTCTTTCTTCTTTCTTTCTTCTTTCTTTTGCTTTATTTCTTCTTTCTTTTTTTATTCTTTCTTTCTTCTTTCTTTCTTCTTTCTTTTGCTTTCTTTCTTCTTCCTTTCTTTCTTCTTTCTTTCTTTTTTCTTTCATCTTTCTTACTTTCTTCTTTCTTTCTTCTTACTTTCTTCTTTGTTTCTTCTTTCTTTCTTCTTTTACTTTCTTCTTTCTTTCTTCTTTCTTTCTTTTTTATTTCTTTCTTTCTTCTTTCTTTCTTCTTACTTTCTTTCTTCTTTTTCTTCTTTCTTTCTTCTTTCTTTCTTCTTTCTTTCTTCTTTCTTTCTTTCTTCTTTCTTTCTTCTTTCTTTAGTCTTTCTTTAGTCTTTCTTTCTTCTTTCTTTCTTCTTTCTTTCATATTTCTTTCTTCTTTCTTTCTTCTTTAAATCTTTCTTCTTTCTTTCTTCTTTCTTTCTTCTTTCTTTCTGCTTTCTTTCTGCTCTCTTTCTGCTTTCTTTCTGCTTTCTTTCTTCTTTCTTTGTTTCTTCTTTGTTTCTTTTTTCTTTCTTCTTTCTTTCTTCTTTCTTTCTTCTTTCTTTCTTCTTTCTTTCTTCTTTCTTTCTTCTTTCTTTCTTCTTTCTTTCTTCTTTCTTTTGCTTTCTTTCTTCTTTCTTTTTTTTTCTTTTTTCTTTCTTTCTTCTTTCTTTTGCTTTCTTTCTTCTTTCTTTTTTTCTTCTTTCTTTCTTTTTTCTTTCATCTTTCTTACTTTCTTCTTTCTTTCTTTTTACTTTCTTCTTTGTTTCTTCTTTCTTCTTTTTTTTTCTTCTTTCTTTCTTTTTTATTTCTTTCTTTCTTCTTTCTTTCTTCTTTATTCTTTCTTCTTTATTCTTTCTTTCTTCTTTCTTTCTTTCTTGCTTTTATTCTATCTTTCTTTCTTCTTTCTTTCCTTCTTCTTTCTTTCTTCTTTCTTCTTTCTTCTTTCTTTCCTCTTTCTTTCTTTCTTCTTTCTTTCCTCTTTCTTTCTTTCTTCTTTCTTTCTTCTTTCTTCTTTCTTCTTTCTTCTTTCTTTCTGCTTTCTTTCTTTCTTCTTTCTTTCTTCTTTCTTTCTTCTTTCTTTGTTTCTTCTTTCTTTCTTCTTTCTTTGTTTCTTCTTTCTTCTTTCTTTGTTTCTTCTTTCTTCTTTCTTTGTTTCTTCTTTCTTTCTTCTTTCTTTGTTTCTTCTTTCTTTCTTCTTTCTTTCTTCTTTCTTTCTTCTTTCTTTTTTCTTTCTTCTTTCTTTCTTCTTTCTTTTACTTTCTTTCTTCTTTCTTTCATCTTGGTTTCTTCTTTCTTTCTTCTTTCTTTCTTTCTTGTTTTTCTTCTTTCTTTCTCTCTTCTTTCTTTCCTTCTTCTTTCGTTCTTCTTTCTTCTTTCTTTCCTCTTTCTTTCTTTCTTCTTTCTTTCTTCTTTCTTCTTTCTTCTTTCTTCTTTCTTCTTTCTTGTTTCTTCATTCTTTCTTCTTTCTTCTTTCTTTCTTTCTTCTTTCTTTCTTCTTTCTTTCTTCTTTCTTTCTTTCTTCTTTCTCTCTTCTTTCTTTCTTCTTTCTTTGTTTCTTCTTTCTTTCTTCTTTCTTTCTTCTTTCTTTCTTTCTTCTTTCTTTCTTCTTTCTTCTTTCTTTCTTCTTTCTTTCATATTTCTCTCTTCTTTGTTTCTTCTTTGTTTCTTCTTTCTTTCTTCTTTCTTTTACTTTCTTTCTTCTTTCTTTCTTCTTTCTTTCTTCTTTCTTTCTTCTTTCTTTCTTCTTTCTTTCTTCTTTCTTTCTTCTTTCATTCTTTCTTCTTTCTTTCTTCTTTCTTCTTTCTTTCTTCTTTCTTTCTTCATTCTTTGTTTCTTCTTTCTTCTTTCTTTGATTCTTCTTTCTTCTTTCTTTGTTTCTTCGTTCTTTCTTCTTTCTTTGTTTCTTCTTTGTTTCTTATTTCTTTCTTCTTTCTTTCTTCTTTCTTTGTTTCTTCTTTCTTTCTTCTTTCTTCTTTCTTTCTTCTTTCTTTGATTCTTCTTTCTTCTTTCTTTGTTTCTTCGTTCTTTCTTCTTTCTTTGTTTCTTCTTTCTTTCTTCTTTCTTTCTTCTTTCTTTGTTTCTTCTTTCTTTCTTCTTTCTTTGTTTCTTCTTTGTTTCTTCTTTCTTTCTTCTTTCTTTCTTCTTTCTTTGTTTCTTCTTTGTTTCTTCTTTGTTTCTTCTTTCTTTCTTCTTTCTTTCTGCTTTCTTTCTGCTTTATTTCTGCTTTCTTTCTTCTTTCTTTTGCTTTGTTTCTTCTTTCTTTGTTTCTTCTTTGTTTCTTTTTTCTTTCTTCTTTCTTTCTTCTTTCTTTCTTCTATCTTTCTTCTTTCTTTCTTCTTTCTTTCTTCTTTCTTTCTTCTTTCTTTCTTCCTTCTTTTGCTTTCTTTCTTCTTTCTTTTTTTTTTCTTCTTTCTTTCTTTCTTCTTTCTTTTGCTTTCTTTCTTCTTTCTTTTTTTCTTCTTTCTTTCTTTTTTCTTTCATCTTTCTTACTTTCTTCTTTCTTTCTTCTTACTTTCTTCTTTGTTTCTTCTTTTTTTTCTTCTTTCTTTCTTTTTTATTTCTTTCTTTCTTATTTCTTTCTTCTTTATTCTTTCTTCTTTATTCTTTCTTTCTTCTTTCTTTCTTTCTTGCTTTTCTTCTATCTTTCTTTCTTCTTTCTTTCCTTCTTCTTTCTTTCTTCTTTCTTCTTTCTTTCCTCTTTCTTTCTTTCTTCTTTCTTTCTTCTTTCTTCTTTCTTCTTTCTTCTTTCTTCTTTCTTTCTTCTTTCTTGTTTCTTCTTTCTTTCTGCTTTCTTTCTTTCTTCTTTCTTTCTTCTTTCTTTGTTTCTTCTTTCTCTCTTCTTTCTTTCTTCTTTCTTTGTTTCTTCTTTCTTTCTTCTTTCTTTCTTCTTTCTTTGTTTCTTCTTTCTTTCTTTCTTCATTCTTTCTTCTTTCTTTCTTCTTTCTTTCTTCTTTCTTTGTTTCTTCTTTCTTCTTTCTTTGTTTCTTCTTTCTTTCTTCTTTCTTTGTTTCTTCTTTCTTTCTTCTTTCTTTGTTTCTTCTTTCTTTCTTCTTTCTTTGTTTCTTCTTTCTTTCTTCTTTCTTTCTTCTTTCTTTATTCTTTCTTTTTTCTTTCTTTCTTCTTTCTTTCTTCTTTCTTTTACTTTCTTTCTTCTTTCTTTCATCTTGGTTTCTTCTTTCTTTCTTCTTTCTTTCTTTCTTGTTTTTCTTCTTTCTTTCTCTCTTCTTTCTTTCCTTCTTCTTTCTTTCTTCTTTCTTCTTTCTTTCCTCTTTCTTTCTTTCTTCTTTCTTTCTTCTTTCTTCTTTCTTCTTTCTTCTTTCTTCTTTCTTCTTTCTTGTTTCTTCATTCTTTCTTCTTTCTTTCTTTCTTTCTTTCTTCTTTCTTTCTTCTTTCTTTCTTCTTTCTTTCTTTCTTCTTTCTCTCTTCTTTCTTTCTTCTTTCTTTGTTTCTTCTTTCTTTCTTCTTTCTTTCTTCTTTCTTTCTTTCTTCTTTCTTTCTTCTTTCTTCTTTCTTTCTTCTTTCTTTCATATTTCTCTCTTCTTTGTTTCTTCTTTGTTTCTTCTTTCTTTCTTCTTTCTTTTACTTTCTTTCTTCTTTCTTTCTTCTTTCTTTCTTCTTTCTTTCTTCTTTCTTTCTTCTTTCTTTCTTCTTTCATTCTTTCTTCTTTCTTTCTTCTTTCTTTCTTCTTTCTTTCTTCTTTCTTTCTTCTTTCTTTCTTCGTTCTTCTTTCTTTCTTCTTTCTTTCTCCTTTCTTTTGCTTTCTTTCTTCTTTCTTTCTTCTTTCTTTCTTTCTTCTTTCTTTCTTCGTACTTTCTTCGTTCTTTCTTCTTTCTTCTTTATTTCTTCTTTCTTTCTTCTTTCTTTCTTCATTCTTTGTTTCTTCTTTCTTTCTTCTTTCTTTGATTCTTCTTTCTTCTTTCTTTGTTTCTTCGTTCTTTCTTCTTTCTTCTTTCTTTGTTTCTTCTTTGTTTCTTCTTTCTTTCTTCTTTCTTTCTTCTTTCTTTGTTTCTTCTTTCTTTCTTCTTTCTTTCTTCTTTCTTTTGCTTTATTTCTTCTTTTTTTTATTCTTTCTTTCTTCTTTCTTTCTTCTTTCTTTTGCTTTCTTTCTTCTTCCTTTCTTTCTTCTTTCTTTCTTTTCTCTTTCATCTTTCTTACTGTCTTCTTTCTTTCTTCTTACTTTCTTCTTTGTTTCTTCTTTCTTTCTTCTTTTACTTTCTTCTTTCTTTCTTCTTTCTTTCTTTCTTTTTTATTTCTTTCTTTCTTCTTTCTTTCTTCTTTCTTTCTTTCTTCTTTTTCTTCTTTCTTTCTTCTTTCTTTCTTCTTTCTTTCTTCTTTCTTTCTTTCTTCTTTCTTTCTTCTTTCTTTAGTCTTTCTTTAGTCTTTCTTTCTTCTTTCTTTCTTCTTTCTTTCTTCTTTCTTTCTGCTTTCTTTCTGCTTTCTTTCTTCTTTCTTTTGCTTCCTTTCTTCTTTCTTTGTTTCTTCTTTGTTTCTTTTTTCTTTCTTCTTTCTTTCTTTTTCTTTCTTCTATCTTTCTTCTTTCTTTCTTCTTTCTTTCTTCTTTCTTTCTTCTTTCTTTCTTCTTTCTTTTGCTTTCTTTCTTCTTTCTTTTTTTTTCTTCTTTCTTTCTTTCTTCTTTCTTTTGCTTTCTTTCTTCTTTCTTTTTTCTTTCATCTTTCTTACTTTCTTCTTTCTTTCTTCTTACTTTCTTCTTTGTTTCTTCTTTTTTTTCTTCTTTCTTTCTTTTTTATTTCTTTCTTTCTTCTTTCTTTCTTCTTTATTCTTTCTTCTTTATTCTTTCTTTCTTCTTTCTTTCTTTCTTGCTTTTCTTCTATCTTTCTTTCTTCTTTCTTTCCTCTTTCTTTCTTTCTTCTTTCTTTCTTCTTTCTTCTTTCTTCTTTCTTCTTTCTTTCTTCTTTCTTGTTTCTTCTTTCTTTCTGCTTTCTTTCTTTCTTCTTTCTTTCTTCTTTCTTTCTTCTTTATTTGTTTCTTCTTTCTTTCTTCTTTCTTTCTTCTTTCTTTGTTTCTTCTTTCTTTCTTTCTTCATTCTTTGTTCTTTCTTTCTTCTTTCTTTCTTCTTTGTTTCTTCTTTCTTTCTTCTTTCTTTGTTTCTTCTTCTTCTTTCTTTGTTTCTTCTTTCTTTCTTCTTTCTTTGTTTCTTCTTTCTTTCTTCTTTCTTTGTTTCTTCTTTCTTTCTTCTTTCTTTCTTCTTTCTTTCTTCTTTCTTTCTTCTTTCTTTCTTCTTTCTTTCTCTTTCTTTCTTCTTTCTTTTACTTTCTTTCTTCTTTCTTTCATCTTGGTTTCTTCTTTCTTTCTTCTTTCTTTCTTTCTTGTTTTTCTTCTTTCTTTCTCTCTTCTTTCTTTCCTTCTTATTTATTTCTTCTTTCTTCTTTCTTTCCTCTTTCTTTCTTTCTTCTTTCTTTCTTCTTTCTTCTTTCTTCTTTCTTCTTTCTTCTTTCTTCTTTCTTCTTTCTTCTTTCTTCTTTCTTCATTCTTTCTTCTTTCTTCTTTCTTTCTTTCTTTCTTCTTTCTTTCTTCTTTCTTTCTTCTTTCTTTCTTCTTTCTTCTTTCTTTCTTTCTTCTTTCTCTCTTCTTTCTTTCTTCTTTCTTTGTTTCTTCTTTCTTTCTTCTTTCTTTCTTCTTTCTTTGTTTCTTCTTTCTTTCTTCTTTCTTCTTTCTTTCTTCTTTCTTTCATATTTCTCTCTTCTTTGTTTCTTCTTTGTTTCTTCTTTCTTTCTTCTTTCTTTTACTTTCTTTCTTCTTACTTTCTTCTTTCTTTCTTCTTTCTTTCTTCTTTCTTTCTTCTTTCTTTCTTCTTTCATTCTTTCTTCTTTCTTTCTTCTTTCTTTCTTCTTTCTTTCTTCTTTCTTTCTTCGTTCTTTCTTCGTTCTTTCTTCTTTCTTTCTTCTTTCTTTCTCCTTTCTTTTGCTTTCTTTCTTCTTTCTTTCTTCTTTCTTTCTTTCTTCTTTCTTTCTTCGTACTTTCTTCGTTCTTTCTTCTTTCTTCTTTCATTCTTCTTTCTTTCTTCTTTCTTTCTTCTTTCATTCTTTCTTCTTTCTTTCTTCTTTCTTTCTTCTTTCTTTCTTCTTTCTTTCTTCGTTCTTTCTTCTTTCTTTCTTCTTTCTTTCTCCTTTCTTTTGCTTTCTTTCTTCTTTCTTTCTTCTTTCTTTCTTTCTTCTTTCTTTCTTCGTACTTTCTTCGTTCTTTCTTCTTTCTTCTTTCTTTCTTCTTTCTTTGTTTCTTCTTTCTTTCTTCTTTCTTTGATTCTTCTTTCTTCTTTCTTTGTTTCTTCGTTCTTTCTTCTTTCTTTGTTTCTTCTTTCTTTCTTCTTTCTTTCTTCTTTCTTTCTTCTTTCTTTGTTTCTTCTTTCTTTCTTCTTTCTTTCTTCTTTCTTTCTTCTTTCTTTGTTTCTTCTTTCTTTCTTCTTTCTTTCTTCTTTCTTTCTTCATTCTTTCTTATTTCTTTCTTCTTTCTTTCTTCTTTCCTTCTTTCTTCTTTCTTTTGCTTTCTTTCTTCTTTCTTTCTTCTTTCATTGTTTCTTCTTTCTTTCTTCGTTCTTTCTTCTTTCTTTCTTCTTTCTTTCTTCTTTCTTTTGCTTTCTTTCTTCTTCCTTTCTTTCTTCTTTCTTTCTTTTTTCTTTCATCTTTCTTACTTTCTTCTTTCTTTCTTCTTACTTTCTTCTTTGTTTCTTCTTTCTTTCTTCTTTTACTTTCTTCTTTCTTTCTTTTTTATTTCGTTCTTTCTTCTTTCTTTCTTCTTTCTTTCTTTCTTCTTTTTCTTCTTTCTTTCTTCTTTCTTTCTTCTTTCTTTCTTCTTTCTTTCTTTCTTCTTTCTTTCTTCTTTCTTTTGCTTTCTTTCTTCTTTTTTCTTCTTTGTTTCTTCTTTCTTTCTTCTTTCTTTCTTCTTTCTTTCTTCTTTCTTTCTTCTTTCTTTTGCTTTCTTTCTTCTTTCTTTCTTCTTTCTTTCATATTTCTCTCTTCTTTGTTTCTTCTTTGTTTCTTCTTTCTTTCTTCTTTCTTTCTTCTTTCTTTCTTTCTTCTTTCTTTCTTCTTTCTTTTGCTTTCTTTCTTCTTTCTTTCTTCTTTCTTTCATATTTCTCTCTTCTTTGTTTCTTCTTTGTTTCTTCTTTCTTTCTTCTTTCTTTCTTCTTTCTTTTACTTTCTTTCTTCTTTCTTTCTTCTTTCTTCTTTCATTCTTCTTTCTTTCTTCTTTCTTTTTTCATTCTTTCTTATTTCTTTTACTTTCTTTCTTCTTTGTTTCTTCTTTGTTTCTTCTTTCTTTCTTCTTTCTTTCTTCTTTCTTTCTTCTTTCTTTCTTCTTTCTTTCTTCTTTCTTTCTTCTTTCTTTCTTCTTTCTTACTTCTTTCTTACTTCTTTCTAACTTCTGTCTAACTTCTTTCTTTCTTCTTTCTTTCTTCTTTCTTCCTTCTTTCTTCCTTCTTTCTTTCTTCTTTCTTTCTTCATTCTTTTTTATTTCTTTTAATTTCTTTCTTCTATGTTTCTTCTTTCTTTCTTCTTTCTTCCTTCTTTCTTCCTTCTTTCTTTCTTCATTATTTCTGCTTTCTTTCTGCTTTCTTTCTGCTTTCTTTCTGCTTTCTTTCTGCTTTCTTTCTTCTTTCTTTTGCTTTCTTTCTTCTTTCTTTGTTTCTTCTTTGTTTCTTTTTTCTTTCTTCTTTCTTTCTTCTTTCTTTCTTCTATCTTTCTTCTTTCTTTCTTCTTTCTTTCTGCTTTCTTCTTTCTTTTGCTTTCTTTCTTCTTTCTTTGTTTCTTCTTTTTTTCTTTTTTCTTTCTTCTTTCTTTCTTCTTTCTTTCTTCTATCTTTCTTCTTTCTTTCTTCTTTCTTTCTTCTTTCTTTCTTCTTTCTTTCTTCTTTCTTTTGCTTTCTTTCTTCTTTCTTTTTTTCTTCTTTCTTTCTTTTTTCTTTCATCTTTCTTACTTTCTTCTTTCTTTCTTCTTACTTTCTTCTTTGTTTCTTCTTTTTTTCTTCTTTGTTTTTCTTCTTTCTTTCTTTTCTATTTCTTTCTTTCTTCTTTCTTTCTTCTTTATTCCTTCTTCTTTATTCTTTCTTTCTTCTTTCTTTCTTTCTTGCTTTTCTTCTATCTTTCTTTCTTCTTTCTTTCCTTCTTCTTTCTTTCTTCTTTCTTCTTTGTTTCCTCTTTCTTTCTTTCTTCTTTCTTTCTTCTTTCTTCTTTCTTCTTTCTTTCTTCTTTCTTGTTTCTTCTTTCTTTCTGCTTTCTTTCTTTCTTCTTTCTTTCTTCTTTCTTTCTTCTTTCTTTCTTCTTTCTTTGTTTCTTCTTTCTCTCTTCTTTCTTTCTTCTTTCTTTGTTTCTTCTTTCTTCTTTCTTTGTTTCTTCTTTCTTTCTTCTTTCTTTGTTTCTTCTTTCTTTCTTCTTTCTTTCTTCTTTCTTTGTTTCTTCTTTCTTTCTTCATTCTTTCTTCTTTCTTTCTTCTTTCTTTTGCTTTCTTTCTTCTTTCTTTCTTCTTTCTTTCTTCTTTCTTTTACTTTCTTTCTTCTATCTTTCTTCTTTCTTCTTTCATTCTTCTTTCTTTCTTCTTTCTTCTTTCATTCTTCTTTCTTTCTTCTTTCTTTTTTCATTCTTTCTTATTTCTTTTACTTTCTTTCTTCTTTGTTTCTTCTTTCTTTCTTCTTTCTTTCTTCTTTCTTTCTTCTTTCTTTCTTCTTTCTTTCTTCTTTCTTTCTTCTTTCTTACTTCTTTCTTACTTCTTTCTTACTTCTTTCCAACTTCTGTCTAACTTCTTTCTTTCTTCTTTCTTTCTTCTTTCTTCCTTCTTTCTTCCTTCTTTCTTTCTTCTTTCTTTCTTCATTCTTTTTTACTTCTTTTAATTTCTTTCTTCTATGTTTCTTCTTTCTTTCTTCTTTCTTTCTTCTTTCTTTCTTCTTTCTTTGTTTCTTCTTTGTTTCTTTTTTCTTTCTTTTTCTTTCTTCTTTCTTTCTTCTTTCTTCTTCTATCTTTCCTTTCTTTCTTCTTTCTTTCTGCTTTCTTTCTTCTTTCTTTTGCTTTCTTTCTTCTTTCTTTGTTTCTTCTTTGTTTCTTTTTTCTTTCTTCTTTCTTTCTTCTTTCCTTCTTCTATCTTTCTTCTTTCTTTCTTCTTTCTTTCTTCTTTCTTTCTTCTTTCTTTTGCTTTCTTTCTTCTTTCTTTTTTTTCTTCTTTCTTTCTTTTTTCTTTCATCTTTCTTACTTTCTTCTTTCTTTCTTCTTACTTTCTTCTTTGTTTCTTCTTTCTTTCTTCTTTGTTTTTCTTCTTTCTTTCTTTTCTATTTCTTTCTTTCTTCTTTCTTTCTTCTTCATTCTTTCTTCTTTATTCTTTCTTTCTTCTTTCTTTCTTTCTTGCTTTTCTTCTATCTTTCTTTCTTCTTTCTTTCCTTCTTCTTTCTTTCTTCTTTCTTCTTTGTTTCCTCTTTCTTTCTTTCTTTCTTCTTTCTTCTTTCTTCTTTCTTCTTTCTTCTTTCTTTCTTCTTTCTTGTTTCTTCTTTCTTTCTGCTTTCTTTCTTTCTTCTTTCTTTCTTCTTTCTTTCTTCTTTCTTTGTTTCTTCTTTCTCTCTTCTTTCTTTCTTCTTTCTTTGTTTCTTTCTTTCTTTCTTCTTTCTTTCTTCTTTTTTTGTTTCTTCTTTCTTTCTTCATTCTTTCTTCTTTCTTTCTTCTTTCTTTTGCTTTCTTTCTTCTTTCTTTCTTCTTTCTTTCTTCTTTCTTTTACTTTCTTTCTTCTTTCTTTGTTCTTTCTTCTTTCATTCTTCTTTCTTTCTTCTTTCTTTTTTCATTCTTTCTTATTTCTTTTACTTTCTTTCTTCTTTGTTTCTTCTTTGTTTCTTCTTTCTTCTTTCTTTCTTCTTTCTTTCTTCTTTCTTTTACTTTCTTTCTTCTTTCTTTCTTCTTTCTTCTTTCATTCTTCTTTCTTTCTTCTTTCTTTTTTCATTCTTTCTTATTTCTTTTACTTTCTTTCTTCTTTGTTTCTTCTTTGTTTCTTCTTTCTTTCTTCTTTGTTTCTTCTTTCTTTCTTCTTTCTTTTACTTTCTTTCTTCTTTCTTTCTTCTTTCTTCTTTCTTTCTTCTTTCTTTCTTCTTTCTTTCTTCTTTCTTTCTTCTTTCTTCCTTCTTTCTTCCTTCTTTATTTCTTCTTTCTTTCTTCATTGTTTTTTATTTCTTCTAATTTCTTTCTTCTATGTTTCTTCTTTCTTTCTTCTTTCTTTCTTCTTTCTTTCTTCTTTCTTACTTCTTTCTTACTTCTTTCTAACTTCTTTCTAACTTCTTTCTTTCTTCTTTCTTTCTTCTTTCTTCCTTCTTTCTTCCTTCTTTCTTTCTTCTTTCTTTCTGCTTTCTTTCTGCTTTCTTTCTGCTTTCTTTCTGCTTTCTTTCTTCTTTCTTTTGCTTTCTTTCTTCTTTCTTTGTTTCTTCTTTGTTTCTTTTTTCTTTCTTCTTTCTTTCTTCTTTCTTTCTTCTATCTTTCTTCTTTCTTTCTTCTTTCTTTCTGCTTTCTTTCTTCTTTCTTTTGCTTTCTTTCTTCTTTCTTTGTTTCTTCTTTGTTTCTTTTTCTTTCTTCTTTCTTTCTTCTTTCTTTCTTCTTTCTTTCTTCTATCTTTCTTCTTTCTTTCTTCTTTCTTTCTTCTTTCTTTCTTCTTTCTTTCTTCTTTCTTTCTTCTTTCTTTCTTCTTTCTTTTTTTCTTCTTTCTTTCTTCTTTCTTTCTTCTTTCTTTCTTCTTTCTTTTTTTCTTCTTTCTTTCTTTTTTCTTTCATCTTTCTTACTTTCTTCTTTCTTTCTTCTTACTTTCTTCTTTGTTTCTTCTTCCTTCTTCTTTGTTTTTCTTCTTTCTTTCTTTTCTATTTCTTTCTTTCTTCTTTCTTTCTTCTTTATTCTTTCTTCTTTATTCTTTCTTTCTTCTTTCTTTCTTCTCTCTTTGTTTCTTCTTTCTCTCTTCTTTCTTTCTTCTTTCTTTGTTTCTTCTTTCTTCTTTCTTTGTTTCTTCTTTCTTTCTTCTTTCTTTGTTTCTTCTTTCTTTCTTCATTCTTTTTCTTTCTTTCTTCTTTCTTTCTTCTTTCTTTCTTCTTTCTTTGTTTCTTCTTTCTTTCTTCTTTCTTTCATATTTCTTTCTTCTTTCTTTCTTCTTTCTTTCATATTTCTTTCTTCTTTCTTTCTTCTTTCTTTCATATTTCTTTCTTCTTTCTTTCTTTCTTTCTTTCTTTCTTTCTTTCTCCTTTCTTTTGCTTTCTTTCTTCTTTCTTTCTTCTTTCTTTCTTTCTTCTTTCTTTCTTCGTACTTTCTTCGTTCTTTCTTCTTTCTTCTTTCTTTCTTCTTTCTTTCTTCTTTCTTTCTTCTTTCTTTGTTTCTTCTTTGTTTCTTCTTTCTTTCTTCTTTCTTTCTCCTTTCTTTCTTCATTCTTTCTTATTTCTTTCTTCTTTCTTTCTTCTTTCCTTCTTTCTTCTTTCTTTTGCTTTCTTTCTTCTTTCTTTCTTCTTTCATTGTTTCTTGTTTCTTTCTTCGTTCTTTCTTCTTTCTTTCTTCTTTCTTTCTTCTTTCTTTTGCTTTATTTCTTCTTTCTTTTTTTATTCTTTCTTTCTTCTTTCTTTCTTCTTTCTTTTGCTTTCTTTCTTCTTCCTTTCTTTCTTCTTTCTTTCTTTTTTCTTTCATCTTTCTTTCTTTCTTCTTTCTTTCTTCTTTCTTTCTTCTTTCTTTCTTTCTTCTTTCTTTCTTCTTTCTTTAGTCTTTCTTTCTTCTTTCTTTCTTCTTTCTTTCATATTTCTTTCTTCTTTCTTTCTTCTTTCAATCTTTCTTCTTTCTTTCTTCTTTCTTTCTTCTTTCTTTCTTCTTTTTTTCTTCTTTCTTTTGCTTTCTTTCTTCTTTTTTCTTCTTTGTTTCTTCTTTGTTTCTTCTTTCTTTCTTCTTTCTTTCTTCTTTCTTTGTTTCTTCTTTCTTTCTTCTTTCTTTCATATTTCTCTCTTCTTTGTTTCTTCTTTGTTTCTTCTTTCTTTCTTCTTTCTTTCTTCTTTCTTTTACTTTCTTTCTTCTTTCTTTCTTCTTTCTTCTTTCATTCTTCTTTCTTTCTTCTTTCTTTTTTCATTCTTTCTTATTTCTTTTACTTTCTTTCTTCTTTGTTTCTTCTTTGTTTCTACTTTCTTTCTTCTTTCTTTCTTCTTTCTTTCTTCTTTCTTTCTTCTTTCTTTCTTCTTTCTTACTTCTTTCTTACTTCTTTCTTACTTCTTTCTTACTTCTTTCTAACTTCTGTCTAACTTCTTTCTTTCTTCTTTCTTTCTTCTTTCTTCCTTCTTTCTTTCTTCTTTCTTTCTTCATTCTTTTTTATTTCTTTTAATTTCTTTCTTCTTTCTTTCTTCTTTCTTTCTTCTTTCTTTCTTCTTTCTTTCTTTCTTTCTTTCTTCTTTCTTTCTTCTTTCTTCCTTCTTTCTTCCTTCTTTCTTTCTTCATTATTTCTGCTTTCTTTCTGCTTTCTTTCTGCTTTCTTTCTGCTTTCTTTCTTCTTTCTTTTGCTTTCTTTCTTCTTTCTTTGTTTCTTCTTTGTTTCTTTTTTCTTTCTTCTTTCTTTCTTCTTTCTTTCTTCTATCTTTCTTCTTTCTTTCTTCTTTCTTCCTTCTTTCTTCCTTCTTTCTTTCTTCATTATTTCTGCTTTCTTTCTGCTTTCTTTCTGCTTTCTTTCTGCTTTCTTTCTGCTTTATTTCTTCTTTCTTTTGCTTTCTTTCTTCTTTCTTTGTTTCTTCTTTGTTTCTTTTTTCTTTCTTCTTTCTTTCTTCTTTCTTTCTTCTATCTTTCTTCTTTCTTTCTTCTTTCTTTCTGCTTTCTTTCTTCTTTCTTTTGCTTTCTTTCTTCTTTCTTTGTTTCTTCTTTGTTTCTTTTTTCTTTATTCTTTCTTTCTTCTTCCTTTTCTTCTATCTTTCTTCTTTCTTTCTTCTTTCTTTCTTCTTTCTTTCTTCTTTCTTTCTTCTTTCTTTCTTCTTTCTTTCTTCTTTCTTTTGCTTTCTTTCTTCTTTCTTTTTTTCTTCTTTCTTTCTTTTTTCTTTCATCTTTCTTACTTTCTTCTTTCTTTCTTCTTACTTTCTTCTTTGTTTCTTCTTTCTTTCTTCTTTGTTTTTCTTCTTTCTTTCTTTTTTATTTCTTTCTTTCTTCTTTCTTTCTTCTTTATTCTTTCTCCTTTATTCTTTCTTTCTTCTTTCTTTCTTTCTTGTTTTTCTTCTATCTTTCTTTCTTCTTTCTTTCCTTCTTCTTTCTTTCTTCTTTCTTCTTTGTTTCCTCTTTCTTTCTTTCTTCTTTCTTTCTACTTTCTTCTTTCTTCTTTCTTCTTTCTTTCTTCTTTCTTGTTTCTTCTTTCTTTCTGCTTTCTTTCTTTCTTCTTTCTTTCTTCTTTCTTTCTTCTTTCTTTGTTTCTTCTTTCTTTCTTCTTTCTTTCTTCTTTCTTTCTTCTTACTTTCTTCTTTCTTTCTTCTTTCTTTTGCTTTCTTTCTTCTTTCTTTCTTCTTTCTTTCTTCTTTCTTTCATATTTCTTTCTTCTTTCTTTCTTCTTTCTTTCTTCTTTCTTTCTTCTTACTTTCTTCTTTCTTTCTTCTTTCTTTTGCTTTCTTTCTTCTTTCTTTCTTCTTTCTTTCTTCTTTCTTTCATATTTCTTTCTTCTTTCTTTCTTCTTTCTTTCTTCTTTCTTTCTTCTTACTTTCTTCTTACTTTCTTCTTTCTTTTGCTTTCCTTCTTCTTTCTTTCTTCTTTCTTTCTTCTTTCTTTCTTCTTTCTTTCTTCTTTCTTTTGCTTTCTTTCTTCTTTCTTTCTTTTTTTTCTACTTTCCTTCTTCTTTCTTTGTTTCTTCTTTCTTCTTTCTTTGTTTCTTCTTTCTTTCATATTTCTTTCGTCTTTCTTTCTTCTTTCTTTCATATTTCTTTCTTCTTTCTTTCTTCTTTCTTTCTTCTTTCTTTCTTCTTTGTTTCTTCTTTCTTTCTTCTTTCTTTCTTCTTTCTTTCTTCTTTCTTTCTTCTTTGTTTCTTCTTTCTTTCTTCTTTCTTTCTTCTTTCTTTCTTCTATCTTTCTTCTTTCTTTCTTCTTTCTTTCTTCATTCTTTCTTATTTCTTTTACTTTCTTTCTTCTTTGTTTCTTCTTTCTTTCTTCTTTCTTTCTTCTTTCTTTCTTTCTTCTTTCTTTCTACTTTCTTACTTCTTTCTAACTTCTTTCTAACTTCTTTCTTTCTTCTTTCTTTCTTCTTTCTTCCTTCTTTCTTCCTTCTTTCTTCCTTCTTTCTTTCTTCTTTCTTTCTTCTTTCTTTCCTCTTTCTTTCTTCGTTCTTTTACTTTCTTTCTTCTTTCTTTCTTCTTTCTTTGTGCTTTCTTTCTGCTTTCTTTTGCTTTCTTTCTTCTTTCTTTGTTTCTTCTTTGTTTCTTCTTTCTTTCTTCTTTCTTTCCTTCTTCTTTCTTTCTTCTTTCTTTCTTCTTTCTTTCTTCTTTCTTTCTTCTTACTTTCTTCTTTCTTTCTTCTTTCTTTTGCTTTCTTTCTTTCTTTCTTTCTTCTTTCTTTCTTCTTTCTTTCTTCTTTCTTTCTTCTTACTTTCTTCTATCTTTCTTCTTTCTTTTGCTTTCTTTCTTTCTTTCTTTCTTCTTTCTTTCTTCTTTCTTTCTTCTTTCTTTCTTCTTTCTTTCTTCTTTCTTTCTTCTTTCTTTTGCTTTCTTTCTTCTTTCTTTCTTTGTTTCTACTTTGTTTCTTCTTTCTTTCTTCTTTCTTTCTTCTTTCTTTCTTCTTTGTTTCTTCTTTGTTTCTTCTTTCTTTCTTCTTTCTTCTTTCTTTCTTTCTTCTTTCCTTCTTCTTTCTTACTTCTTTCTTACTTCTTTCTAACTTCTTTCTAACTTCTTTCTAACTTCTTTCTTTCTTCTTTCTTCCTTCTTTCTTCCTTCTTTCTTCCTTCTTTCTTCCTTCTTTCTTTCTTCTTTCTTTCCTCTTTCTTTCTTCGTTCTTTTACTTTCTTTCTTCTTTGTTTCTTCTTTCTTTCATCTTTCTTTCTTCTTTCTTTCTTCTTTCTTTCTTCTTTCTTCCTTCTCTCTTCCTTCTTTCTTCCTTCTTTCTTTCTTCTTTCTTTCTTCTTTCTTTCTGCTTTCTTTCTGCTTTCTTTCTTCTTTTTTTGTTTCTTCTTTGTTTCTTCTTTCTTTCTTCTTTCTTTGTTTCTTCTTTGTTTCTTCTTTCTTTCTTATTTCTTTCTTCTTTCTTTCTTCTTTCTTTCTTCTTTCTCTCTTCTTTCTTTCTTCTTTCTTTTGCTTTCTTTCTTCTTTCTTTTTTTCTTCTTTCTTTCTTTCCTCTTTCTTTTGCTTTCTTTCTTCTTTCTTTTTTTCTTCTTTCATTCTTTTTTCTTTCATCTTTCTTACATTCTTCTTTCTTTCTTCTTACTTTCTTCTTTGTTTCTTCTTTCTTTCTTCTTTTTTTTCTTCTTTCTTTCTTTTTTATTTCTTTCTTTCTTCTTTCTCTTTTCTTTATTCTTTCTTCTTTATTCTTTCTTCTTTATTCTTTCTTCTTTATTCCTTCTTTCTTCTTTCTTTCTTGTTTTTCTTCTTTCTTTCTTTCTATTTTCTTTCCTTCTTCTTTCTTTCTTCTTTCTTCTTTCTTTCCTCTTTCTTTCTTTCTTCTTCCTTTCTTCTTTCTTCTTTCTTCTTTCTTCTTTCTTCTTTCTTCTTTCTTCTTTCTTCTTTCTTTCTTCTTTCTTTGTTTCTTCTTTCTTCTTTCTTTGTTTCTTCTTTCTTCTTTCTTTTTTTCTTCTTTCTTTCTTCTTTCTTTATTTCTTCTTTCTTTCTTCTTTCTTTCTTCTTTATTTGTTTCTTCTTTCTTACTTCTTTCTTTCTTCTTTCTTTCATATTTCTTTCTTCTTTCTTCTTTCTTTCTTCTATCTTTCTTCTTTCTTACTTTTTTTTCGCTTTCTTTCTTCTTTATTTCTTCTTTCTTTGTTTTTTCTTTCTTTCTTCGTACTTTCTTCGTTCTTTCTTCTTTCTTTATTCTTTCTTTCTTATTTCCTTCTTCTCTCTTTCTTCTCTCTTTCTTCTTTCTTTCTTCTTTCTTTCTTCTTTATTTGTTTCTTCTTTCTTCTTTCTTTGTTTCTTCTTTCTTTCTTCTTTCTTTGTTTCTTCTTTCTTTCTTCTTTCTTTGTTTCTTCTTTCTTCTTTCTTTGTTTCTTCGTTCTTTCTTCTTTCTTTGTTTCTTCTTTCTTTCTTCTTTCTTTCTTCTTTCTTTGTTTCTTCTTTCTTTCTTCTTTCTTTGTTTCTTCTTTCTTTCTTCTTTCATTGTTTCTTTGTTTCTTCTTTCTTTCTTTCTTCTTTCTTTCTTCTTTCTTTCTTCTTTCTTTCTTCTTTCTTTCTTCTTACTTTCTTCTTTCTTTCTTCTTTCTTTTGCTTTCTTTCTTCTTTCTTTCTTCTTTCTTTCTTCTTTCTTTCATATTTCTTTCTTCTTTCTTTCTTCTTTCTTTCTTCTTTCTTTCTTCTTACTTTCTTCTTACTTTCTTCTTTCTTTTGCTTTCCTTCTTCTTTCTTTCTTCTTTCTTTCTTCTTTCTTTCTTCTTTCTTTTGCTTTCTTTCCTCTTTCTTTCTTTTTTTTCTACTTTCCTTCTTCTTTCTTTGTTTCTTCTTTCTTCTTTCTTTGTTTCTTCTTTCTTTCATATTTCTTTCGTCTTTCTTTCTTCTTTCTTTCATATTTCTTTCTTCTTTCTTTCTTCTTTCTTTCTTCTTTCTTTCTTCTTTGTTTCTTCTTTCTTTCTTCTTTCTTTCTTCTTTCTTTCTTCTTTGTTTCTTCTTTCTTTCTTCTTTCTTTCATATTTCTTTCTTCTATCTTTCTTCTTTCTTTCTTCTTTCTTTCTTCATTCTTTCTTATTTCTTTTACTTTCTTTCTTCTTTGTTTCTTCTTTCTTTCTTCTTTCTTTCTTCTTTCTTTCTTCTTTCTTTCTTTCTTCTTTCTTTCTTCTTTCTTACTTCTTTCTAACTTCTTTCTAACTTCTTTCTTTCTTCTTTCTTTCTTCTTTCTTCCTTCTTTCTAACTTCTTTCTAACTTCTTTCTTTCTTCTTTCTTTCTTCTTTCTTCCTTCTTTCTTCCTTCTTTCTTCCTTCTTTCTTTCTTCTTTCTTTCTTCTTTCTTTCCTCTTTCTTTCTTCGTTCTTTTACTTTCTTTCTTCTTTCTTTCTTCTTTCTTTGTGCTTTCTTTCTGCTTTCTTTTGCTTTCTTTCTTCTTTCTTTGTTTCTTCTTTGTTTCTTCTTTCTTTCTTCTTTCTCTCCTTCTTCTTTCTTTCTTCTTTCTTTCTTCTTTCTTTCTTCTTTCTTTCTTCTTACTTTCTTCTTTCTTTCTTCTTTCTTTTGCTTTCTTTCTTTCTTTCTTTCTTCTTTCTTTCTTCTTTCTTTCTTCTTTCTTTCTTCTTTCTTTCTTCTTTCTTTCTTCTTTCTTTTGCTTTCTTTCTTTCTTTCTTTCTTCTTTCTTTCTTCTTTCTTTCTTCTTTCTTTCTTCTTTCTTTCTTCTTTCTTTCTTCTTTCTTTCTTCTTTCTTTTGCTTTCTTTCTTCTTTCTTTCTTTGTTTCTACTTTGTTTCTTCTTTCTTTCTTCTTTCTTTCTTCTTTCTTTCTTCTTTGTTTCTTCTTTGTTTCTTCTTTCTTTCTTCTTTCTTCTTTCTTTCTTTCTTCTTTCCTTCTTCTTTCTTACTTCTTTCTTACTTCTTTCTAACTTCTTTCTAACTTCTTTCTAACTTCTTTCTTTCTTCTTTCTTCCTTCTTTCTTCCTTCTTTCTTCCTTCTTTCTTCCTTCTTTCTTTCTTCTTTCTTTCCTCTTTCTTTCTTCGTTCTTTTACTTTCTTTCTTCTTTGTTTCTTCTTTCTTTCTTCTTTCTTTCTTCTTTCTTTCTTCTTTCTTTCTTCTTTCTTCCTTCTCTCTTCCTTCTTTCTTCCTTCTTTCTTTCTTCTTTCTTTCTTCTTTCTTTCTGCTTTCTTTCTGCTTTCTTTCTTCTTTTTTTGTTTCTTCTTTGTTTCTTCTTTATTTCTTCTTTCTTTGTTTCTTCTTTGTTTCTTCTTTCTTTCTTATTTCTTTCTTCTTTCTTTCTTCTTTCTTTCTTCTTTCTCTCTTCTTTCTTTCTTCTTTCTTTTGCTTTCTTTCTTCTTTCTTTTTTTCTTCTTTCTTTCTTTCCTCTTTCTTTTGCTTTCTTTCTTCTTTCTTTTTTTCTTCTTTCATTCTTTTTTCTTTCATCTTTCTTACATTCTTCTTTCTTTCTTCTTACTTTCTTCTTTGTTTCTTCTTTCTTTCTTCTTTTTTTTCTTCTTTCTTTCTTTTTTATTTCTTTCTTTCTTCTTTCTCTTTTCTTTATTCTTTCTTCTTTATTCTTTCTTCTTTATTCTTTCTTCTTTATTCCTTCTTTCTTCTTTCTTTCTTGTTTTTCTTCTTTCTTTCTTTCTATTTTCTTTCCTTCTTCTTTCTTTCTTCTTTCTTCTTTCTTTCCTCTTTCTTTCTTTCTTCTTCCTTTCTTCTTTCTTCTTTCTTCTTTCTTCTTTCTTCTTTCTTTCTTCTTTCTTTGTTTCTTCTTTCTTCTTTCTTTGTTTCTTCTTTCTTCTTTCTTTTTTTCTTCTTTCTTTCTTCTTTCTTTATTTCTTCTTTCTTTCTTCTTTCTTTCTTCTTTATTTGTTTCTTCTTTCTTACTTCTTTCTTTCTTCTTTCTTTCATATTTCTTTCTTCTTTCTTCTTTCTTTCTTCTATCTTTCTTCTTTCTTTCTTTTTTTTCGCTTTCTTTCTTCTTTATTTCTTCTTTCTTTGTTTTTTCTTTCTTTCTTCGTACTTTCTTCGTTCTTTCTTCTTTCTTTATTCTTTCTTTCTTATTTCCTTCTTCTCTCTTTCTTCTCTCTTTCTTCTTTCTTTCTTCTTTCTTTCTTCTTTATTTGTTTCTTCTTTCTTCTTTCTTTGTTTCTTCTTTCTTTCTTCTTTCTTTGTTTCTTCTTTCTTTCTTCTTTCTTTGTTTCTTCTTTCTTCTTTCTTTGTTTCTTCGTTCTTTCTTCTTTCTTTCTTCTTTCTTTGTTTCTTCTTTCTTTCTTCTTTCTTTGTTTCTTCTTTCTTTCTTCTTTCATTGTTTCTTTGTTTCTTCTTTCTTTCTTTCTTCTTTCTTTCTTCTTTCTTTCTTCTTTCTTTCTTCTTTCTTTGTTTCTTATTTGTTTCTTCTTTCTTTCTTCTTTCTTTCTTCTTTCTTTCTTCTTTCTTTCTTCTTTCTTTCTTATTTCTTTCTTTCTTCTTTCTTTATTTCTTCTTTCTTTCTTCTTTCTTTCTTCTTTATTTGTTTCTTCTTTCTTACTTCTTTCTTTCTTCTTTCTTTCATATTTCTTTCTTCTTTCTTCTTTCTTTCTTCTATCTTTCTTCTTTCTTTCTTTTTTTTCGCTTTCTTTCTTCTTTATTTCTTCTTTCTTTGTTTTTTCTTTCTTTCTTCGTACTTTCTTCGTTCTTTCTTCTTTCTTTATTCTTTCTTTCTTATTTCCTTCTTCTCTCTTTCTTCTCTCTTTCTTCTTTCTTTCTTCTTTCTTTCTTCTTTATTTGTTTCTTCTTTCTTCTTTCTTTGTTTCTTCTTTCTTTCTTCTTTCTTTGTTTCTTCTTTCTTTCTTCTTTCTTTGTTTCTTCTTTCTTCTTTCTTTGTTTCTTCGTTCTTTCTTCTTTCTTTGTTTCTTCTTTCTTTCTTCTTTCTTTCTTCTTTCTTTGTTTCTTCTTTCTTTCTTCTTTCTTTGTTTCTTCTTTCTTTCTTCTTTCATTGTTTCTTTGTTTCTTCTTTCTTTCTTTCTTCTTTCTTTCTTCTTTCTTTCTTCTTTCTTTCTTCTTTCTTTGTTTCTTATTTGTTTCTTCTTTCTTTCTTCTTTCTTTCTTCTTTCTTTCTTCTTTCTTTCTTCTTTCTTTCTTATTTCTTTCTTCTTTCTTTCTTCTTTCTTTCTTCTTTCTTTCTTCTTTCTTTCTTCTTTCTTTCTTCTTTCTTTCTTCTTTCTTTCTTCTTTCTTTTGCTTTCTTTCTTCTTTCATTGTTTCTTCTGTCTTTCTTCATTCTTTCTTCTTTCTTTCTTCTTTCTTTTGCTTTCTTTCTTCTTCCTTTCTTTCTTCTTCCTTTCTTTTTTCTTTCATCTTTCTTACTTTCTTCTTTCTTTCTTCTTACTTTCTTCTTTGTTTCTTCTTTCTTCTTTTTCTTTCTTCTTTCTTTCTTCTTTCTTTCTTTTTTATTTCTTTCTTTCTTCTTTCTTTCTCCTTTCTTTCTTTCTTCTTTTTCTTCTTTCTTTCTTTCTTCTTTCTTTTACTTTCTTTAGTCTTTCTTTCCTCTTTCTTTCTTCTTTCTTTCATATTTCTCTCTTCTTTGTTTCTTCTTTATTTCTTCTTTATTTCTTATTTCTTTCTTCTTTCTTTCTTCTTTCTTTCTTCTTTCTTTCTTCTTTCTTTCTTCTTTAAATCTTTCTTCTTTCTTTCTTCTTTCTTTCTTCTTTCTTTCTTCTTTCTTTCTTCTTTAAATCTTTCTTCTTTCTTTCTTCTTTCTTTCTTCTTTCTTTCTTCTTTCTTTCTTCTTTCTTTCTTCTTTCTTTCTTCTTTCTTTGTTTCTTCTTTCTTCTTTCTTTGTTTCTTCTTTCTTCTTTCTTTGTTTCTTCCTTCTTTCTTCTTTCTTTTTTTCTTCTTTCTTTGTTTCTTCTTTCTTTCTTCTTTCTTTGTTTCTTCTTTCTTTCTCCTTTCTTTCTTCTTTCTTTGTTTCTTCTTTCTTTCTTCTTTCTTTCATATTTCTTTCTTCTTTCTTTCTTCTTTCTTTCATATTTCTTTCTTCTTTCTTTCTTCTTTCTTTCTTCTTTCTTCTTTCTTTCTTCTTTCTTTCTTCTTTCTTTCTTCTTTCTTCTTTCTTTCTTCTTTCTTTCTTCTTTCTTTTACTTTCTTTCTTCTTTCTTTCTTCTTTCTTCTTTCTTTCTTCTTTCTTTCTTCTTTCTTTCTTCTTTCTTTCTTCTTTCTTTTACTTTCTTTCTTCTTTGTTTCTTCTTTCTTTCTTCTGTCTTTCTTCTTTCTGTCTTCTTTCTTTCTTCTTTCTTTTGCTTTTTTTATTCTTTCTTTTTACTTCTTTCTTTCTTTCTTCTTTCTTTCTTCTTTCTTTCTTCTTTCTTTGTTTCTTCTTTCTTTCTTCTTTCTTTGTTTCTTCTTTCTTTCTTCTTTCATTGTTTCTTTGTTTCTTCTTTCTTTCTTCTTTCATTGTTTCTTTGTTTCTTCTTTCTTTCTTTCTTCTTTCTTTCTTCTTTCTTTCTTCTTTCTTTCTTCTTTCTTTCTTCTTACTTTCTTCTTTCTTTCTTCTTTCTTTTGCTTTCTTTCTTCTTTCTTTCTTCTTTCTTTCTTCTTTCTTTCATATTTCTTTCTTCTTTCTTTCTTCTTTCTTTCTTCTTTCTTTCTTCTTACTTTCTTCTTACTTTCTTCTTTCTTTTGCTTTCCTTCTTCTTTCTTTCTTCTTTCTTTCTTCTTTCTTTCTTCTTTCTTTTGCTTTCTTTCTTCTTTCTTTCTTTTTTTTCTACTTTCCTTCTTCTTTCTTTGTTTATTCTTTCTTCTTTCTTTGTTTCTTCTTTCTTTCATATTTCTTTCGTCTTTCTTTCTTCTTTCTTTCATATTTCTTTCTTCTTTCTTTCTTCTTTCTTTCTTCTTTCTTTCTTCTTTGTTTCTTCTTTCTTTCTTCTTTCTTTCTTCTTTCTTTCTTCTTTGTTTCTTCTTTCTTTCTTCTTTCTTTCTTCTTTCTTTCTTCTTTGTTTCTTCTTTCTTTCTTCTTTCTTTCTTCTTTCTTTCTTCTATCTTTCTTCTTTCTTTCTTCATTCTTTCTTATTTCTTTTACTTTCTTTCTTCTTTGTTTCTTCTTTCTTTCTTCTTTCTTTCTTCTTTCTTTCTTTCTTCTTTCTTTCTTATTTCTTTCTTATTTCTTTCTTCTTTCTTTCTTCTTTCTTTCTTCTTTCTTTCTTCTTTCTTTCTTCTTTCTTTCTTCTTTCTTTCTTCTTTCTTTTGCTTTCTTTCTTCTTTCATTGTTTCTTCTGTCTTTCTTCATTCTTTCTTCTTTCTTTCTTCTTTCTTTTGCTTTCTTTCTTCTTCCTTTCTTTCTTCTTCCTTTCTTTTTTCTTTCATCTTTCTTACTTTCTTCTTTCTTTCTTCTTACTTTCTTCTTTGTTTCTTCTTTCTTCTTTTTCTTTCTTCTTTCTTTCTTCTTTCTTTCTTTTTTATTTCTTTCTTTCTTCTTTCTTTCTCCTTTCTTTCTTTCTTCTTTTTCTTCTTTCTTTCTTTCTTCTTTCTTTTACTTTCTTTAGCCTTTCTTTCCTCTTTCTTTCTTCTTTCTTTCATATTTCTCTCTTCTTTGTTTCTTCTTTATTTCTTCTTTATTTCTTATTTCTTTCTTCTTTCTTTCTTCTTTCTTTCTTCTTTCTTTCTTCTTTCTTTCTTCTTTCTTTCTTCTTTCTTTCTTCTTTAAATCTTTCTTCTTTCTTTCTTCTTTCTTTCTTCTTTCTTTCTTCTTTCTTTCTTCTTTAAATCTTTCTTCTTTCTTTCTTCTTTCTTTCTTCTTTCTTTCTTCTTTCTTTCTTCTTTCTTTCTTCTTTCTTTCTTCTTTCTTTGTTTCTTCTTTCTTTCTTCTTTCTTTCTTCTTTCTTTCTTCTTTCTTTGTTTCTTCTTTCTTCTTTCTTTGTTTCTTCTTTCTTCTTTCTTTGTTTCTTCCTTCTTTCTTCTTTCTTTTTTTCTTCTTTCTTTGTTTCTTCTTTCTTTCTTCTTTCTTTGTTTCTTCTTTCTTTCTCCTTTCTTTCTTCTTTCTTTGTTTCTTCTTTCTTTCTTCTTTCTTTCATATTTCTTTCTTCTTTCTTTCTTCTTTCTTTCATATTTCTTTCTTCTTTCTTTCTTCTTTCTTTCTTCTTTCTTCTTTCTTTCTTCTTTCTTTCTTCTTTCTTTCTTCTTTCTTCTTTCTTTCTTCTTTCTTTCTTCTTTCTTTTACTTTCTTTCTTCTTTCTTTCTTCTTTCTTCTTTCTTTCTTCTTTCTTTCTTCTTTCTTTCTTCTTTCTTTCTTCTTTCTTTTACTTTCTTTCTTCTTTGTTTCTTCTTTCTTTCTTCTGTCTTTCTTCTTTCTTTCTTCTTTCTTTCTTCTTTCTTTTGCTTTTTTTATTCTTTCTTTTTACTTCTTTCTTTCTTTCTTCTTTCTTTCTTCTTTCTTTCTTCTTTCTTTGTTTCTTCTTTCTTTCTTCTTTCTTTGTTTCTTCTTTCTTTCTTCTTTCATTGTTTCTTTGTTTCTTCTTTCTTTCTTTCTTCTTTCTTTCTTCTTTCTTTCTTCTTTCTTTCTTCTTTCTTTCTTCTTACTTTCTTCTTTCTTTCTTCTTTCTTTTGCTTTCTTTCTTCTTTCTTTCTTCTTTCTTTCTTCTTTCTTTCATATTTCTTTCTTCTTTCTTTCTTCTTTCTTTCTTCTTTCTTTCTTCTTACTTTCTTCTTACTTTCTTCTTTCTTTTGCTTTCCTTCTTCTTTCTTTCTTCTTTCTTTCTTCTTTCTTTCTTCTTTCTTTTGCTTTCTTTCTTCTTTCTTTCTTTTTTTTCTACTTTCCTTCTTCTTTCTTTGTTTCTTCTTTCTTCTTTCTTTGTTTCTTCTTTCTTTCATATTTCTTTCGTCTTTCTTTCTTCTTTCTTTCATATTTCTTTCTTCTTTCTTTCTTCTTTCTTTCTTCTTTCTTTCTTCTTTGTTTCTTCTTTGTTTCTTCTTTCTTTCTTCTTTCTTTCTTCTTTCTTTCTTCTTTGTTTCTTCTTTCTTTCTTCTTTCTTTCTTCTTTCTTTCTTCTTTCTTCTTTCTTTCTTCTTTCTTTCTTCATTCTTTCTTATTTCTTTTACTTTCTTTCTTCTTTGTTTCTTCTTTCTTTCTTCTTTCTTTCTTCTTTCTTTCTTTCTTCTTTCTTTCTTCTTTCTTACTTTTTTCTAACTTCTTTCTAACTTCTTTCTTTCTTCTTTCTTTCTTCTTTCTTCCTTCTTTCTTCCTTCTTTCTTTCTTCTTTCTTTCTTCTTTCTTTCCTCTTTCTTTCTTCGTTCTTTTACTTTCTTTCTTCTTTCTTTCTTCTTTCTTTGTGCTTTCTTTCTGCTTTCTTTTGCTTTCTTTCTTCTTTCTTTGTTTCTTCTTTGTTTCTTCTTTCTTTCTTCTTTCTTTCCTTCTTCTTTCTTTCTTCTTTCTTTCTTCTTTCTTTCTTCTTTCTTTCTTCTTACTTTCTTCTTTCTTTCTTCTTTCTTTTGCTTTCTTTCTTTCTTTCTTTCTTCTTTCTTTCTTCTTTCTTTCTTCTTTCTTTCTTCTTACTTTCTTCTATCTTTCTTCTTTCTTTTGCTTTCTTTCTTTCTTTCTTTCTTCTTTCTTTCTTCTTTCTTTCTTCTTTCTTTCTTCTTTCTTTCTTCTTTCTTTCTTCTTTCTTTTGCTTTCTATCTTCTTTCTTTCTTTGTTTCTACTTTGTTTCTTCTTTCTTTCTTCTTTCTTTCTTCTATCTTTCTTCTTTGTTTCTTCTTTGTTTCTTCTTTCTTTCTTCTTTCTTCTTTCTTTCTTTCTTCTTTCCTTCTTCTTTCTTACTTCTTTCTTACTTCTTTCTAACTTCTTTCTAACTTCTTTCTAACTTCTTTCTTTCTTCTTTCTTCCTTCTTTCTTCCTTCTTTCTTCCTTCTTTCTTCCTTCTTTCTTTCTTCTTTCTTTCCTCTTTCTTTCTTCGTTCTTTTACTTTCTTTCTTCTTTGTTTCTTCTTTCTTTCTTCTTTCTTTCTTCTTTCTTTCTTCTTTCTTTCTTCTTTCTTCCTTCTCTCTTCCTTCTTTCTTCCTTCTTTCTTTCTTCTTTCTTTCTTCTTTCTTTCTGCTTTCTTTCTGCTTTCTTTCTTCTTTTTTTGTTTCTTCTTTGTTTCTTCTTTCTTTCTTCTTTCTTTGTTTCTTCTTTGTTTCTTCTTTCTTTCTTATTTCTTTCTTCTTTCTTTCTTCTTTCTTTCTTCTTTCTCTCTTCTTTCTTTCTTCTTTCTTTTGCTTTCTTTCTTCTTTCTTTTTTTCTTCTTTCATTCTTTTTTCTTTCATCTTTCTTACATTCTTCTTTCTTTCTTCTTACTTTCTTCTTTGTTTCTTCTTTCTTTCTTCTTTTTTTTCTTCTTTCTTTCTTTTTTATTTCTTTCTTTCTTCTTTCTCTTTTCTTTATTCTTTCTTCTTTATTCTTTCTTCTTTATTCTTTCTTCTTTATTCCTTCTTTCTTCTTTCTTTCTTGTTTTTCTTCTTTCTTTCTTTCTATTTTCTTTCCTTCTTCTTTCTTTCTTCTTTCTTCTTTCTTTCCTCTTTCTTTCTTCTTTCTTCTTTCTTCTTTCTTCTTTCTTCTTTCTTCTTTCTTCTTTCTTTCTTCTTTCTTTGTTTCTTCTTTCTTCTTTCTTTGTTTCTTCTTTCTTCTTTCTTTTTTTCTTCTTTCTTTCTTCTTTCTTTATTTCTTCTTTCTTTCTTCTTTCTTTCTTCTTTATTTGTTTCTTCTTTCTTACTTCTTTCTTTCTTCTTTCTTTCATATTTCTTTCTTCTTTCTTCTTTCTTTCTTCTATCTTTCTTCTTTCTTTCTTTTTTTTCGCTTTCTTTCTTCTTTATTTCTTCTTTCTTTGTTTTTTCTTTCTTTCTTCGTACTTTCTTCGTTCTTTCTTCTTTCTTTATTCTTTCTTTCTTATTTCCTTCTTCTCTCTTTCTTCTCTCTTTCTTCTTTCTTTCTTTTCTTTCTTCTTTATTTGTTTCTTCTTTCTTCTTTCTTTGTTTCTTCTTTCTTTCTTCTTTCTTTGTTTCTTCTTTCTTTCTTCTTTCTTTGTTTCTTCTTTCTTCTTTCTTTGTTTCTTCGTTCTTTCTTCTTTCTTTGTTTCTTCTTTCTTCTTTCTTTCTTCTTTCTTTGTTTCTTCTTTCTTTCTTCTTTCTTTGTTTCTTCTTTCTTTCTTCTTTCATTGTTTCTTTGTTTCTTCTTTCTTTCTTTCTTCTTTCTTTCTTCTTTCTTTCTTCTTTCTTTCTTCTTTCTTTGTTTCTTCTTTCTTTCTTCTTTCTTTCTTATTTCTTTCTTATTTCTTTCTTCTTTCTTTCTTCTTTCTTTCTTCTTTCTTTCTTCTTTCTTTCTTCTTTCTTTCTTCTTTCTTTCTTCTTTCTTTTGCTTTCTTTCTTCTTCCTTTCTTTCTTCTTCCTTTCTTTTTTCTTTCATCTTTCTTACTTTCTTCTTTCTTTCTTCTTACTTTCTTCTTTGTTTCTTCTTTCTTCTTTTTCTTTCTTCTTTCTTTCTTCTTTCTTTCTTTTTTATTTCTTTCTTTCTTCTTTCTTTCTCCTTTCTTTCTTTCTTCTTTTTCTTCTTTCTTTCTTTCTTCTTTCTTTTACTTTCTTTAGTCTTTCTTTCCTCTTTCTTTCTTCTTTCTTTCATATTTCTCTCTTCTTTGTTTCTTCTTTATTTCTTCTTTATTTCTTATTTCTTTCTTCTTTCTTTCTTCTTTCTTTCTTCTTTCTTTCTACTTTCTTTCTTCTTTCTTTCTTCTTTAAATCTTTCTTCTTTCTTTCTTCTTTCTTTCTTCTTTCTTTCTTCTTTCTTTCTTCTTTAAATCTTTCTTCTTTCTTTCTTCTTTCTTTCTTCTTTCTTTCTTCTTTCTTTCTTCTTTCTTTCTTCTTTCTTTCTTCTTTCTTTGTTTCTTCTTTCTTCTTTCTTTGTTTCTTCTTTCTTCTTTCTTTGTTTCTTCCTTCTTTCTTCTTTCTTTTTTTCTTCTTTCTTTGTTTCTTCTTTCTTTCTTCTTTCTTTGTTTCTTCTTTCTTTCTCCTTTCTTTCTTCTTTCTTTGTTTCTTCTTTCTTTCTTCTTTCTTTCATATTTCTTTCTTCTTTCTTTCTTCTTTCTTATTTCTTTCTTCTTTCTTTCTTCTTTCTTTCTTCTTTCTTCTTTCTTTCTTCTTTCTTTCTTCTTTCTTTCTTCTTTCTTCTTTCTTTCTTCTTTCTTTCTTCTTTCTTTTACTTTCTTTCTTCTTTCTTTCTTCTTTCTTCTTTCTTTTCTTCTTTCTTTCTTCTTTCTTCTTTCTTCTTCTTTCTTCTCTTTCTTTCTTCTTTCTTTCTTCTTTCTTTTACTTTCTTTCTTCTTGTTTCTTCTTTCTTTCTTCTGTCTTTCTTCTTTCTTTCTTCTTTCTTTCTTCTTTCTTTTGCTTTTTTATTCTTTCTTTTACTTCTTTCTTTCTTTCTTCTTTCTTTCTTCTTTCTTTCTTCTTTCTTCTTCTTTCTTTCTCTTTCTTTCTTCTTCTTCTTCTTTCTTTCATATTTCTCTCTTCTTTGTTTCTTCTTTGTTTCTTCTTTCTTCTTCTTTCTTTCTCTTTCTTTTACTTTCTTCTTCTTTCTTTCTTCTTTGTTTCTTCTTTCTTTCTTCTTTCTTTCTTCTTTCTTTCTCCTTCTTTCTTCATTCTTTCTTATTTCTTTTACTTTCTTCTTCTTTCTTTCTTCTTTCTTTCTTCTTTCTTTCTTCTTTCTTTCTTTCTTCTTCTTTCTTCTTTCTTTCTTCTTTCTTTCTTCTTTCTTTCTTCTTTCTTTCCTCTTCTTTCTTCTTTCTTTTACTTTCTTCTTCTTTCTTTCTTCTTTCTTCTTTCATTCTTCTTTCTTTCTTCTTTCTTTTTTCATTCTTTCTTATTTCTTTTACTTTCTTTCTTCTTTGTTTCTTCTTTGTTTCTTCTTTCTTTCTTCTTTCTTTCTTCTTTCTTTCTTGTTTCTTTCTTCTCTTTCTTTCTTCTTTCTAACTTCTTTCTAACTTCTTTCTAACTTCTTTCTAACTTCTTTCTTTCTTCTTTCTTTCTTCTTTCTTTCTTCTTTCTTTCTTCCTTCTTTCTTCCTTCTTTCTTCCTTCTTCTTTCTCTTTCTTTCTGCTTTCTTTCTTCTTTCTTTTGCTTTCTTTCTTCTTTCTTTTTTTCTTCTTTCTTTTGCTTTCTTTCTTCTTTCTTTTTTTCTTCTTTTTCTTTTTTCTTTCATCCTTATTTCATCTTTCTTACTTTCTTCTTACTTTCTTTCTTTCTTCTTTCTTTCTTCCTTTTTTTTTCTTCTTTCTTTCTTTTTTGTTCTTTCTTTCTTCTTTCTTTCTTCTTTATTCTTTCTTCTTTATTCTTTCTTTCATCTTTCTTTCTTCTTGTTTTTCTTCCTTCTTTCTTTCTTCTTTCTTCTTTCTTTCCTCTTTCTTTCTTCTTTCTTCTTTCTTCTTTCTTCTTTCTTCTTTCTTCTTTCTTCTTTCTTTCTTCTTTCTGTTTCTTCTTTCTTTCTCTTTCTTCTTCTTCTTCTTGTTTCTTCTTTCTTTCTTCTTTCTTTTCTTTCTTTCTTGTTTCTTTCTTCTTCTTTCTTCTTTCTTTGTTCTCTTCCTCTCTTCTTTCTTTCTTCTTTCTTTGTTTCTTCTTTCTTCTTTCTTTGTTTCTTCTTCTTTCTTCTTTCTTGTTTCTTCTTTCTTATTCTTTCTTTCTTCTTTCTTTGTTTTTCTTTCTTTCTTCTTCTTTCTTCTTTCTTTCTTCTTTCTTTCTTCTTTCTTTCTTCTTTCTTTCTTCTTTCTTTCTTCTTTCTTTGTTCTTATTCTTTCTTCTTTCTTACTTCTTTCTTACATATTTCTTTCTTCTTTCTTCTTTCTTTCATATTTCTTTCTTCTTTCTTTCTTCTTTCTTTCTTCTTTCTTTCTTCATCTTTCTTCTTTCTTTCTTCTTTCTTTTGCTTTCTTTCTTCTTTCTTTCTCTTTGTTTCTTCTTTCTTTCTTCTTTGTTTCTTCTTTCTTTTACTTTCTTCTTCTTTCTTCTTTCTTTCTTCTTTCTTCTTTCTTTCATATTCTTTCTCCTTTCTTTCTTCTTTCTTTCTTCTTTCTTTCTTCTTTCTTTTGCTTTCTTTCTTCTTTCTTTCCTTCTTTGTTTCTTCTTTCTTTCTTCTTCTTTCTTCTTTCTTTTACTTTCTTTCTTCTTTCTTTCTTCTTTCTTTCTTATTTCTTTCTTCTTTCTTCTTCTTTCTTTCTTATTTCTTTCTTCTTTCTTTCTTTCTTCTTTCTTCTTACTTTCTCTTTCTTTCTTTCTTCTTTCTTTCTTCTTTCTTCTTTCTTCTTCTTTCTTCTTTCTTCTTTTTTTCTTTCTTTCTTCTTTATCTTTCTTTCTTTCTTTCTTCTTTCTTTGTTTCTTCTTATTTTCTTCTTTCTTATTTTGTCTTTCTTTCTTCTTTCTTTGTTTCTTCTTTTCTCTTCTTTCTTTCTTCTTTCTCTGTTTCTTCTTTCTTCTTTCTTTGTTTCTTCTTTCTTTCTTCTTTCTTTGTTTCTTCTTTCTTTCTTCTTTCTTTGTTTCTTCTTTCTTTCTTCTTTCTTTCTTTCTTCTTTCTTTCTTCTTTCTTTGTTTCTTCTTTCTTTCTTCTTTCTTTGTTTCTTCTTTCTTCTTTCTTTGTTTCTTCTTTCTTTCTTCTTTCTTTGTTTCTTCTTTCTTTCTTCTTTCTTTGTTTCTTCTTTCTTTCTTCTTTCTTTCTTCTTTCTTTGTTTCTTCTTTCTTTCTTCTTTCTTTCTTCTTTCTTTCATATTTCTTTGTTCTTTCTTCTTTCTTTCTTCTTTCTTTTTTTTTTATTTCTTCTTTCTTTCTTCTTTCTTTCTTCTTTCTTTCTTCTTTCTTTGTTTCTTCTTTCTTTCTTCTTTCTTTCATATTTCTTTCATATTTCTCTCTTCTTTGTTTCTTCTTTCTTTCTTCTTTCTTTCTTCTTTCTTTTACTTTCTTTCTTCTTTCTTTCATCTTGGTTTCTTCTTTCTTTCTTCTTTCTTTCTTTCTTGTTTTTCTTCTTTCTTTCCTCTTTCTTTCTTTCTTCTTTCTTTCTTCTTTCTTCTTTCTTCTTTCTTCTTTCTTTCTTCTTTCTTGTTTCTTCATTCTTTCTTCTTCTTTTTTTCTTTCTTTCTTCTTTCTTTCTTCTTTCTTTCTTTCTTCTTTCTCTCTTCTTTCTTTCTTCTTTCTTTGTTTCTTCTTTCTTTCTTCTTTCTTTCTTCTTTCTTTGTTTCTTCTTTCTTTCTTCTTTCTTCTTTCTTTCTTCTTTCTTTCATATTTCTCTCTTCTTTGTTTCTTCTTTGTTTCTTCTTTATTTCTTCTTTCTTTTACTTTCTTTCTTCTTTCTTTCTTCTTTCTTTCTTCTTTCTCTCTTCTTTCTTTCTTCTTTCATTCTTTCTTCTTTCTTTCTTCTTTCTTTCTTCTTTCTTTCTTCTTTCTTTCTTCTTTCTTTCTTCTTTCTTTCTTCTTTCTTTGTTTCTTCTTTCTCTCTTCTTTCTTTCTTCTTTCTTTGTTTCTTCTTTCTTCTTTCTTTGTTTCTTCTTTCTTTCTTCTTTCTTTGTTTCTTCTTTCTTCTTTCTTTGTTTCTTCTTTCTTTCTTCTTTCTTTGTTTCTTCTTTCCTTCTTCTTTCTTTCTTCTTTCTTTCTTCTTCCTTTCTTCTTTCTTTCTTTTTTTATTCGCTTTCTTTCTTCTTTCTTTCTTCTTTCTTTGTTTCTTCTTTCTTTCTTCGTTCTTTCTTCTTTCTTCTTTCTTTCTTCTTTCTTTCTCCTTTCTTTTGCTTTCTTTCTTCTTTCTTTCTTCTTTCTTTCTTTCTTCTTTCTTTCTACGTACTTTCTTCGTTCTTTCTTCTTTCTTCTTTCTTTCTTCTTTCTTTCTTCTTTCTTTGTTTCTTCTTTCTTTCTTCTTTCTTTGATTCTTCTTTCTTCTTTCTTTGTTTCTTCGTTCTTTCTTCTTTCTTTCTTTCTTCTTTCTTTCTTCTTTCTTTGTTTCTTCTTTCTTTCTTCTTTCTTTGTTTCTTCTTTCTTTCTTCTTTCTTTCTTTCTTTCTTGTTTTCTTCTTTCTTTCTTCTTTCTTTGTTTCTTCTTCCTCTCTTCTTTCTTTCTTCTTTCTTTGTTTCTTCTTTCTTCTTTCTTTCTTTCTTCTTTCTTTCTTTGTTTCTTCTTTCTTTATTCTTTCTTTCTTCTTTTTTTGTTTTTTCTTTCTTTCTTCTTTCTTTCTTCTTTCTTTCTTCTTTCTTTCTTCCTTCTTTCTTCTTTCTTTCTTCTTTCTTTCATATTTCTTTCTTCTTTCTTCTTTCTTTCATATTTCTTTCTTCTTTCTTTCTTCTTTCTTTCTTCTTTCTTTCTTCATTCTTTCTTCTTTCTTTCTTCTTTCTTTTGCTTTCTTTCTTCTTTCTTTCTTCTTTGTTTCTTCTTTCTTTCTTCTTTGTTTCTTCTTTCTTTTACTTTCTTTCTTCTTTCTTCTTTCTTTCTTCTTTCTTCTTTCTTTCATATTTCTTTCTCCTTTCTTTCTTCTTTCTTTCTTCTTTCTTTCTTCTTTCTTTTGCTTTCTTTCTTCTTTCTTTCTTCTTTGTTTCTTCTTTCTTTCTTATTTCTTTCTTCTTTCTTTTACTTTCTTTCTTCTTTCTTTCTTCTTTCTTTCTTATTTCTTTCTTCTTTCTTCTTACTTTCCTCTTTCTTTCTTTCTTCTTTCTTTCTTCTTTCTTCTTTCTTCTTCTTTCTTCTTTCTTCTTTTTTTCTTTCTTTCTTCTTTCTTCTTTCTTTCTTTCTTTCTTCTTTCTTTGTTTCTTCTTATTTTCTTCTTTCTTTATTTTGTCTATCTTTCTTCTTTCTTTGTTTCTTCTTTTCTCTTCTTTCTTTCTTCTTTCTCTGTTTCTTCTTTCTTCTTTCTTTGTTTCTTCTTTCTTTCTTCTTTCTTTGTTTCTTCTTTCTTTCTTCTTTCTTTTTTTCTTCTTTCTTTCTTCTTTCTTTGTTTCTTCTTTCTTTCTTCTTTCTTTGTTTCTTCTTTCTTCTTTCTTTGTTTCTTCTTTCTTTCTTCTTTCTTTGTTTCTTCTTTCTTTCTTCTTTCTTTGTTTCTTCTTTCTTTCTTCTTTCTTTCTTCTTTCTTTGTTTCTTCTTTCTTTCTTCTTTCTTTCTTCTTTCTTTCATATTTCTTTGTTCTTTCTTCTTTCTTTCTTCTTTCTTTCTTCTTTCTTTCTTCTTTCTTTCTTCTTTCTTTTGCTTTCTTTCTTCTTTCTTTCTTCTTTCTTTCTTTCTTCGTACTTTCTTCGTACTTTCTTCTTTCTTTTTTTTTTGTTTCTTCTTTCTTTCTTCGTTCTTTCTTCTTTCTTCTTTCTTTCTCCTTTCTTTTGCTTTCTTTCTTCTTTCTTTCTTCTTTCTTTCTTTTTTTTTCGCTTTCTTTCTTCTTTCTTTCTTTTTTCTTTGTTTCTTCTTTCTTTCTTCGTTCTTTCTTCTTTCTTCTTTCTTTCTCCTTTCTTTTGCTTTCTTTCTTCTTTCTTTCTTCTTTCTTTCTTTCTTCTTTCTTTCTTCTTTCTTTCTTCTTTCTTTCTTGTTTCTTTCATTCTTCTTTTTTGTTCTTTCTTTCATCTTTCTTTCTTTCTTCTTTCTCTCTTCTTTCTTTCTTCTTTCTTTCTTCTTTCTTTCTTCTTTCTTTCTTCATTCTTTCTTTCTTCTTTCTTTCTTTTTTCTTTCTTTCTTCTTACTTCTTTCTTTCTTTTTTTTACTTTCTTCTTATTTCTTTCTTCTTTCTTTCTTCTTTCTTTCCCCTTTCTTTCCTCTTTCTTTCTTTTTTCTTTCTTACTTCTTTCTTTCTTCTTTCTTACTTCTTACTTCTTTCTAACTTCTTTCTAACTTCTTTCTTTCTTCTTTCTTCCTTCTTTCTTTCTTCTTTCTTTCTTCTTTCTTTCTTTCTTCTTTCTTTCTTCTTTCTTTCTTCTTTCTTTCTTCTTTCTTTCTTCTTTCTTTCCTCTTTCTTTCTTCTTTCTTTTACTTTCTTTCTTCTTTCTTTCTTCTTTCTTCTTTCATTCTTCTTTCTTTCTTCTTTCTTTTTTCATTCTTTCTTATTTCTTTTACTTTCTTTCTTCTTTGTTTCTTCTTTCTTTCTTCTTTCTTTCTTCTTTCTTTCTTCTTTCTTTCTTGTTTCTTTCTTTCTTCTTTCTTTCTTCTTTCTTACTTCTTTCTTACTTCTTTCTAACTTCTTTCTAACTTCTTTCTTTCTTCTTTCTTTCTTCTTTCTTTCTTCTTTCTTTCTTCTTTCTTTCTTCCTTCTTTCTTCCTTCTTTCTTCCTTCTTTCTTTCTTCTTTCTTTCTTCTTTCTTTCTGCTTTCTTTCTTCTTTCTTTTGCTTTCTTTCTTCTTTCTTTTTTTCTTCTTTCTTTCTTTTTTCTTTCATCTTTCTTTCATCTTTCTTACTTTCTTCTTACTTTCTTCTTTCTTTCTTCTTTCTTTCTTCCTTTTTCTTCTTTCTTTCTTTTTTGTTTCTTTCTTTCTTCTTTCTTTCTTCTTTATTCTTTCTTCTTTATTCTTTCTTTCATCTTTCTTTCTTTCTTGTTTTTCTTCTTTCTTTCTTTCTTCTTTCTTCTTTCTTTCCTCTTTCTTTCTTTCTTCTTTCTTCTTTCTTCTTTCTTCTTTCTTCTTTCTTCTTTCTTCTTTCTTCTTTCTTTCTTCTTTCTTGTTTCTTCTTTCTTTCTTCTTTCTTTCTTTCTTCTTTCTTGTTTCTTCTTTCTTTCTTCTTTCTTTCTTTCTTTCTTGTTTCTTTCTTCTTTCTTTCTTCTTTCTTTGTTTCTTCTTTCTTCTTTCTTTGTTTCTTCTTTCTTTCTTCTTTCTTTGTTTCTTCTTTCTTTCTTCTTTCTTTGTTTCTTCTTTCTTTCTTCTTTCTTTCTTCTTTCTTTGTTTCTTCTTTCTTTCTTCTTTCTTTCTTCTTTCTTTCATATTTCTTTGTTCTTTCTTCTTTCTTTCTTCTTTCTTTCTTCTTTCTTTCTTCTTTCTTTTGCTTTCTTTCTTCTTTCTTTCTTCTTTCTTTCATATTTCTTTCTTCTTTCTTTCTTTCTTCGTACTTTCTTCGTACTTTCTTCTTTCTTTTTTTTTTGTTTCTTCTTTCTTTCTTCTTTCTTTATTCTTTCTTTCTTCTTTCTTTCTTTTTTTTTTGCTTTCTTTCTTCGTTCTTTCTTCTTTCTTCTTTCTTCTTTCTTCTTTCTTCTTTCTTTCTCCTTTCTTTTGCTTTCTTTCTTCTTTCTTTCTTCTTTCTTTCTTTCTTCTTTCTTTCTTCTTTCTTTCTTCTTTCTTTCTTGTTTCTTTCATTCTTCTTTTTTGTTCTTTCTTTCATCTTTCTTTCTTTCTTCTTTCTCTCTTCTTTCTTTCTTCTTTCTTTCTTCTTTCTTTCTTCTTTCTTTCTTCATTCTTTCTTTCTTCTTTCTTTCTTTCTTCTTTCTTTCTTCTTACTTCTTTCTTTCTTTTTTTACTTTCTTCTTATTTCTTTCTTCTTTCTTTCTTCTTTCTTTCTTCTTTCTTTCTTCTTTCTTTCTTCTTTCTTTCTTCTTTCTTTGTTTCTTATTTCTTTCTTCTTTCTTTCTTCTTTCTTACATATTTCTTTCTTCTTTCTTCTTTCTTTCATATTTCTTTCTTCTTTCTTTCTTCTTTCTTTCTTCTTTCTTTCTTCATTCTTTCTTCTTTCTTTCTTCTTTCTTTTGCTTTCTTTCTTCTTTCTTTCTTCTTTGTTTCTTCTTTCTTTCTTCTTTGTTTCTTCTTTCTTTTACTTTCTTTCTTCTTTCTTCTTTCTTTCTTCTTTCTTCTTTCTTTCATATTTCTTTCTCCTTTCTTTCTTCTTTCTTTCTTCTTTCTTTCTTCTTTCTTTCTTCTTTCTTTCTTATTTCTTTCTTCTTTCTTTCTTCTTTCTTTCTTCTTTCTTTCTTCTTTCTTTCTTTCTTCTTTCTTCTTACTTTCCTCTTTCTTTCTTTCTTCTTTCTTTCTTCTTTCTTCTTTCTTCTTCTTTCTTCTTTCTTCTTTTTTTCTTTCTTTCTTCTTTCTTCTTTCTTTCTTTCTTTCTTCTTTCTTTGTTTCTTCTTATTTTCTTCTTTCTTTATTTTGTCTTTCTTTCTTCTTTCTTTGTTTCTTCTTTTCTCTTCTTTCTTTCTTCTTTCTCTGTTTCTTCTTTCTTCTTTCTTTGTTTCTTCTTTCTTTCTTCTTTCTTTGTTTCTTCTTTCTTTCTTCTTTCTTTGTTTCTTCTTTCTTTCTTCTTTCTTTGTTTCTTCTTTCTTTCTTCTTTCTTTGTTTCTTCTTTCTTTCTTCTTTCTTTGTTTCTTCTTTCTTTCTTCTTTCTTTCTTCTTTCTCTCTTCTTGCTTTCTTCTTTCATTCTTTCTTCTTTCTTTCTTCTTTCTTTGTTTCTTCTTTCTCTCTTCTTTCTTTCTTCTTTCTTTGTTTCTTCTTTCTTCTTTCTTTGTTTCTTCTTTCTTTCTTCTTTCTTTGTTTCTTCTTTCTTCTTTCTTTGTTTCTTCTTTCTTTCTTCTTTCTTTGTTTCTTCTTTCCTTCTTCTTTCTTTCTTGTTTCTTTCTTCTTTCTTTCTTCTTTCTTTCTTTTTTTATTCGCTTTCTTTCTTTCTTCTTTCTTTGTTTCTTCTTTCTTTCTTCGTTCTTTCTTCTTTCTTTCTTCTTTCTTTCTCCTTTCTTTTGCTTTCTTTCTTCTTTCTTTCTTCTTTCTTTCTTTCTTCTTTCTTTCTTCGTACTTTCTTCGTTCTTTCTTCTTTCTTCTTTCTTTCTTCTTTCTTTCTTCTTTCTTTGATTCTTCTTTCTTCTTTCTTTGTTTCTTCGTTCTTTCTTCTTTCTTTGTTTTTTCTTTCTTTCTTCTTTCTTTGTTTCTTCTTTCTTTATTCTTTCTTTCTTCTTTTTTTGTTTTTTCTTTCTTTCTTCTTTCTTTCTTCTTTCTTTCTTCTTTCTTTCTTCTTTCTTTCTTCTTTCTTTCTTCTTTCTTTCTTCTTTCCTTTGCTTTCTTTCTTCTTTCTTTCTTCTTTGTTTCTTCTTTCTTTCTTCTTTGTTTCTTCTTTCTTTTACTTTCTTTCTTCTTTCTTTCTTCTTTCTTCTTTCTTTCATATTTCTTTCTCCTTTCTTTCTTCTTTCTTTCTTCTTTCTTTCTTCTTTCTTTTGCTTTCTTTCTTCTTTCTTTCTTCTTTGTTTCTTCTTTCTTTCTTCTTTCTTTCTTCTTTCTTTTACTTTCTTTCTTCTTTCTTTCTTCTTTCTTTCTTATTTCTTTCTTCTTTCTTTCTTCTTTCTTCTTACTTTCCTCTTTCTTTCTTTCTTCTTTCTTTCTTTCTTCTTTCTTCTTCTTTCTTCTTTCTTCTTTTTTTCTTTCTTTCTTCTTTCTTCTTTCTTTCTTTCTTTCTTCTTTCTTTGTTTCTTCTTATTTTCTTCTTTCTTTATTTTGTCTATCTTTCTTCTTTCTTTGTTTCTTCTTTTCTCTTCTTTCTTTCTTCTTTCTCTGTTTCTTCTTTCTTCTTTCTTTGTTTCTTCTTTCTTTCTTCTTTCTTTGTTTCTTCTTTCTTTCTTCTTTCTTTGTTTCTTCTTTCTTCTTTCTTTGTTTCTTCTTTCTTTCTTCTTTCTTTGTTTCTTCTTTCTTTCTTCTTTCTTTGTTTCTTCTTTCTTTCTTCTTTCTTTGTTTCTTCTTTCTTTCTTCTTTCTTTGTTTCTTCTTTCTTTCTTCTTTCTTTGTTTCTTCTTTCTTTCTTCTTTCTTTGTTTCTTCTTTCTTCTTTCTTTGTTTCTTCTTTCTTTCTTCTTTCTTTGTTTCTTCTTTCTTTCTTCTTTCTTTGTTTCTTCTTTCTTTCTTCTTTCTTTCTTCTTTCTTTCTTCTTTCTTTGTTTCTTCTTTCTTTCTTCTTTCTTTCTTCTTTCTTTCATATTTCTTTGTTCTTTCTTCTTTCTTTCTTCTTTCTTTCTTCTTTCTTTCTTCTTTCTTTCTTCTTTCTTTTGCTTTCTTTCTTCTTTCTTTCTTCTTTCTTTCTTCTTTCTTTCTTCTTTCTTTCTTCTTTCTTTCTTTCTTCGTACTTTCTTCGTACTTTCTTCTTTCTTTTTTTTTTGTTTCTTCTTTCTTTCTTCTTTCTTTCTTCTTTCTTTCTTCTTTCTTTGTTTCTTCTTTCTTTCTTCTTTCTTTCATATTTCTTTCATATTTCTCTCTTCTTTGTTTCTTCTTTCTTTCTTCTTTCTTTCTTCTTTCTTTTACTTTCTTTCTTCTTTCTTTCATCTTGGTTTCTTCTTTCTTTCTTCTTTCTTTCTTTCTTGTTTTTCTTCTTTCTTTCTCTCTTCTTTCTTTCCTTCTTCTTTCTTTCTTCTTTCTTCTTTCTTTCCTCTTTCTTTCTTTCTTCTTTCTTTCTTCTTTCTTCTTTCTTCTTTCTTCTTTCTTTCTTCTTTCTTGTTTCTTCATTCTTTCTTCTTCTTTCTTTCTTTCTTTCTTCTTTCTTTCTTCTTTCTTTCTTTCTTCTTTCTCTCTTCTTTCTTTCTTCTTTCTTTCTTTCTTCTTTCTTTCTTCTTTCTTTGTTTCTTCTTTCTTTCTTCTTTCTTCTTTCTTTCTTCTTTCTTTCATATTTCTCTCTTCTTTGTTTCTTCTTTGTTTCTTCTTTCTTTCTTCTTTCTTTTACTTTCTTTCTTCTTTCTTTCTTCTTTCTTTCTTCTTTCTCTCTTCTTTCTTTCTTCTTTCATTCTTTCTTCTTTCGTTCTTCTTTCTTTCTTCTTTCTTTCTTCTTTCTTTCTTCTTTCTTTCTTCTTTCTTTCTTCTTTCTCTCTTCTTTCTTTCTTCTTTCTTTGTTTCTTCTTTCTTCTTTCTTTGTTTCTTCTTTCTTTCTTCTTTCTTTGTTTCTTCTTTCTTTCTTCTTTCTTTGTTTCTTCTTTCTTCTTTCTTTGTTTCTTCTTTCTTTCTTCTTTCTTTGTTTCTTCTTTCCTTCTTCTTTCTTTCTTCTTTCTTTCTTCTTTCTTTCTTCTTTCTTTCTTTTTTTTTCGCTTTCTTTCTTCTTTCTTTCTTCTTTCTTTGTTTCTTCTTTCTTTCTTCGTTCTTTCTTCTTTCTTCTTTCTTTCTTCTTTCTTTCTCCTTTCTTTTGCTTTCTTTCTTCTTTCTTTCTTCTTTCTTTCTTTCTTCTTTCTTTCTTCGTATTTTCTTCGTTCTTTTTTCTTTCTTCTTTCTTTCTTCTTTCTTTCTTCTTTATTTGTTTCTTCTTTCTTTCTTCTTTCTTTGATTCTTCTTTCTTCTTTCTTTGTTTCTTCGTTCTTTCTTCTTTCTTTCTTTCTTCTTTCTTTCTTCTTTCTTTCTTATTTCTTTGTTTCTTCTTTCTTTCTTCTTTCTTTGTTTCTTCTTTCTTTCTTCTTTCTTTCTTCTTTCTTTCTTCTTTCTTTCTTTCTTCTTTCTTTCTTCTTTCTTTCTTCTTTCTTTCTTCTTTCTTTCTTCATTCTTTCTTCTTTCTTTCTTCTTTCTTTCTTCTTTCTTTCTTTCTTCTTTCTTTTGCTTTATTTATTCTTTCTTTTTTTATTATTTCTTACTTTCTTCTTTCTTTCTTCTTTCTTTCTTCTTTCTTTCTTTTTTTTTCGCTTTCTTTCTTCTTTCTTTCTTCTTTCTTTGTTTCTTCTTTCTTTCTTCATTCTTTCTTCTTTCTTCTTTCTTTCTTCTTTCTTTCTTCTTTATTTGTTTCTTCTTTCTTTCTTCTTTCTTTGATTCTTCTTTCTTCTTTCTTTGTTTCTTCGTTCTTTCTTCTTTCTTTCTTTCTTCTTTCTTTCTTCTTTCTTTCTTATTTCTTTGTTTCTTCTTTCTTTCTTCTTTCTTTGTTTCTTCTTTCTTTCTTCTTTCTTTCTTCTTTCTTTCTTCTTTCTTTCTTTCTTCTTTCTTTCTTCTTTCTTTCTTCTTTCTTTCTTCTTTCTTTCTTCATTCTTTCTTCTTTCTTTCTTCTTTCTTTCTTCTTTCTTTCTTTCTTCTTTCTTTTGCTTTCTTTCTTCTTTCTTTCTTCTTTCATTGTTTCTTCTTTCTTTCTTCGTTCTTTCTTCTTTCTTTCTTCTTTCTTTCTTCTTTCTTTTGCTTTATTTATTCTTTCTTTTTTTATTATTTCTTACTTTCTTCTTTCTTTCTTCTTTCTTTTGCTTTCTTTCTTCTTCCTTTCTTTCTTCTTTCTTTCTTTTTTCTTTCTTCTTTCTTTCTCTCTTCTTTCTTACTTTTTTCTGACTTCTTTCTTACTTCTTTCTAACTTCTTTCTTTCTTCTTTCTTTCTTCTTTCTTTCTTCTTTCTTTCTTCTTTCTTTTTTTCTTCTTTCTTCTTTCTTTGTTTCTTCTTTCTTTCTTCTTTCTTTGTTTCTTCTTTCTTCTTTCTTTCTTTCTTCTTTCTTTCTTCTTTCTTTCTTCTTTCTTTCTTCTTTCTTTCTTCTTTCTTTCATATTTCTCTCTTCTTTGTTTCTTATTTGTTTCTTCTTTCTTTCTTCTTTCTTCTTTCTTTTACTTTCTTTCTTCTTTCTTTCTTCTTTCTTTCTTCTTTCATTCTACTTTCTTTCTTCTTTCTTTCTTCTTTCTTTCTTCATTCTTTCTTATTTCTTTTACTTTCTTTCTTCTTTGTTTCTTCTTTCTTTCTTCTTTCTTTCTTCTTTCTTTCTTCTTTCTTTCTTCTTTCTTTCTTCTTTCTTACTTCTTTCTAACTTCTTTCTAACTTCTTTATAATTTCTTTCTTTCTTCTTTCTTTCTTCTTTCTTTCTTCTTTCTTTCTTCTGTCTTTCTTCTTTCTTTCTTCTTTGTTACTTCTTTCTAACTTCTTTCTAACTTCTTTCTAACTTCTTTCTTTCTTCTTTCTTTCTTCTTTCTTCCTTCTTTCTTCCTTCTTTCCTCCTTCTTTCTTTCTTCTTTCTTTCTTCTTTCTTTCTTCTTTCTTTCTTCTTTCTTTGTTTCTTCTTTCTTCTTTCTTTCTTTCTTCTTTCTTTCTTCTTTCTTTGTTTCTTCTTTCTTTTTTCTTTTTTTCTTCTTTCTTTCTTCTTTCTTTCTTTCTTCTTTCTTTCTTCTTTCTTTCTTCTTTCTTTCCTCTTTCTTTTACTTTCTTTCTTCTTTCTTTCTTCTTTCTTTCTTCTTTGTTTCTTCTTTCTTTCTTCTTTCTTTCTTCTTTCTTTCTTCTTTCTTTCTTCTTTCTTTCTTTCTTCTTTCTTACTTCTTTCTGACTTCTTTCTGACTTCTTTCTAACTTCTTTCTTTCTTCTTTCTTTCTTCTTTCTTTCTTCTTTCTTTGTTTCTTCTTTCTTCTTTCTTTGTTTCTTCTTTCTTCTTTCTTTGTTTCTTCTTTCTTTCTTCTTTCTTTGTTTCTTCTTTCTTCTTTCTTTGGTTCTTCTTTCTTTCTTCTTTCTTTGTTTCTTCTTTCTTCTTTCTTTGTTTCTTCTTTCTTTCTTCTCTCTTTGTTTCTTCTTTCTTCTTTCTTTGTTTCTTCTTTCTTTCTTCTTTCTTTCTTCTTTCTTTGTTTCTTCTTTCTTTCTTCTTTCTTTCTTCTTTCTTTCATATTTCTTTCCTCTTTCTTTCTTCTTTCTTTCTTCTTTCTTTCTTCTTTATTTCTTCTTTCTTTCTTCTTTCTTCCTTCTTTCTTTCTTCTTTCTTTCTTCTTTCTTTCTTCTTTCTTCTTTCTTTCTTTGTTTCTTCTTTCTTTCTTCTTTCTTTCTTCTTTCTTTCTTCTTTCTCTCATATTTCTCTCTTCTTTGTTTCTTCTTTCTTTCTTCTTTCTTTCTTCTTTCTTTCTTCTTTCTTTCTTCTTTCTTTCTTTCTTCTTTCCTTCTTTCTTCTTTCTTCTTTCTTTCTTTCTTCTTTCTTTCTTTCTTCTTTCTTTCTTTCTTTCTTTCTTCTTTATTTCTTCTTTCTTTCTTCTTTCTTCCTTCTTTCTTCCTTCTTTCTTTCTTTCTTTCTTTCTTCATTCTTTTTTATTTCTTTTAATTTCTTTCTTCTATGTTTCTTCTTTCTTTCTTCTTTCTTTCTTCTTTCTTTTGCTTTCTTTCTTCTTTCTTTCTTCTTTCTTTCTTCTTTCTTTCTTCTTTCTTTTACTTTCTTTCTTCTTTGTTTCTTCTTTATTTCTTCTTTCTTTCTTCTTTCTTTCTTCTTTCTTGTTTCTTCATTCTTTCTTCTTTCTTCTTTCTTTCTTCTTTCTTTCTTCTTTCTTTCTTCTTTCTTTCTTCTTTCTTTCTTCATTCTTTCTTCTTTGTTTCTTCTTTCTTTCTTCTTTTTTTTTTCTTCTTTCTTTCTTTTTTTATTCTTTCTTCTTTATTCTTTCTTCTTTATTCTTTCTTCTTTATTCTTTCTTTCTTACTTCTTTCTAACTTCTTTCTAACTTCTTTCTTTCTTCTTTCTTTCTTCGTTCTTCCTTCTTTCTTCCTTCTTTCTTCTTTCTTTCTTTCTTCTTTCTTTCCTCTTTCTTTCTTCGTTCTTTTACTTTCTTTCTTCTTTGTTTCTTCTTTCTTTCTTCTTTCTTTCTTCTTTCTTTCTTCTTTCTTCCTTCTCTCTTCCTTCTTTCTTTCTTCTTTCTTTCTGCTTTCTTTCTGCTTTCTTTCTTCTTTCTTTTGCTTTCTTTCTTCTTTCTTTCTTCTATCTATCTTCTATCTTTCTTCTTTCTTTCTTCTGTCTTTCTAATTTCTTTCTTTCTTTTTTCTTTCTAATTTCTTTCTTCTTCCTTCCTTCTTTTTTCTTCTATCTTTCTTTCTTTCTTTTTTCTTTCTTTCTTCTTTCTTTCTTCTTTCTTTCCTCTTTCTTTCTTACTTCTTTCTTCATTCTTTCTTTCTTCTCTCTTTCTTCCTTCTTTCTTTCTTATTTCTTTCTTCTTTCTTTCTTCTTTATTTCTTCTTTCATCCTTCTTCATTTCTTCGTTCTTTCTTCATTCTTCTTTCTTTCTTTCTTCTTTCTTTATTTCTTCTTTCTTTTGTTTCTTCTTTCTTTCTTCTTTCTTCTTTCTTTCTTCTTTCTTTCTTTCTTCTTTCTTAATTCTTTCTTTCTTTCTTCTTTCTCTCTTCTTTCTTTCTTATTTCTTTCTTCTTTCTTTCTTTCTTCTTTCTTTCTTCTTTATTTCTTTCTTCTTTCTATTTCTTCTTTCTTTCCTCTTTCTTTCTTCTTTCTTTCTTCTTTCTTTCTTTCTTCTTTCCTCTTTCTTTCTTCTTTCTATCTTCTTTGTTCTTTGTTTCTTCTTTCTTTTTTCTTTCTTTCTTTCTTTCTTCTTTCTTTCTTTCTTCTTTCTTTCTTCTTGCTTTCTTTTTTCTTTCTGTCTTTCTTTCTTCTTTCTTTCTTTGTTCTTTCTTTCTTCCTTCTTTCTTTCTTCTTTCTTTCTTCTTTATTTCTTCTTTCATTCTTCTTTCTTTTTATCTTCTTTCTTTCTTCTTTCTTTATACTTCCTTTCTTTTTCTTTCTTCTTTCTTTGCTCTTTCTTTCTTTGCTCATTTTTTCTTCTTTCTTTCTTTCTTCTTTCTTTCTTTCTTCTTTCTTTCTTTCTTCTTTCCTTCTTTCTTCTTTCTTCTTTCTTTCTTTCTTCTTTCTTTCTTTCTTCTTTCTTTCTTTCTTCTTTCTTTCTTTCTTTCTTCTTTATTTCTTCTTTCTTCATACTTCTTTCTTCTTTCTTTCTTCTTTCTTTCTTCTTTCTTTCTTTATTCTTTCTTTCTTCTTTCTTTCTTCTTTCTTTCTTCTTATTTTCTTTCTTCTTTCTTTCTTCTTTCTTCTTTCTGTCCTTTTTCTTTCTTTCTTCTTTCTTTCTTTCTTTCTTTCTTTATTTATTTATTTATTTATTTATTCATTTCTTCTTTCTTTCTTTCTTCTTTCCTCTTTCTTTCTTCTTTCTATCTTCTTTGTTCTTTGTTTCTTCTTTCTTTTTTCTTTCTTTCTTTCTTTCTTCTTTCTTTCTTTCTTCTTTCTTTCTTCTTGCTTTCTTTTTTCTTTCTGTCTTTCTTTCTTCTTTCTTTCTTTGTTCTTTCTTTCTTCCTTCTTTCTTTCTTCTTTCTTTCTTCTTTATTTCTTCTTTCATTCTTCTTTCTTTTTATCTTCTTTCTTTCTTCTTTCTCTATACTTCCTTTCTTTTTCTTTCTTCTTTCTTTGCTCATTTTTTCTTCTTTCTTTCTTTCTTCTTTCTTTCTTTCTTCTTTCTTTCTTTCTTCTTTCCTTCTTTCTTCTTTCTTCTTTCTTCTTTCTTCTTTCTTTCTTTCTTTCTTTCTTATTTATTTCTTCTTTCTTCATACTTCTTTCTTCTTTCTTTCTTCTTTCTTTCTTCTTTCTTTCTTTATTCTTTCTTTCTTCTTTCTTTCTTCTTATTTTCTTTCTTCTTTCTTTCTTTCTTCTTTATTTCTGCTTTCTTCTTTCTTTTTCTTTCTTCTTTCTTTCTTCTTTCTTCTTTCTGTCCTTTTTCTTTCTTTCTTCTTTCTTTCTTCTTTCTTTGTTTCTTCTTTCTTTCTTCTTTCTTTCTTCTTTCTTTCTTTCTTCTTTCTTTCTTCTATCTTTCTACTTTCTTTGTTTCTTCTTTCTTTCTTCTTTCTTCCTTCTTTCTTTCATATTTCTTTCTTCTTTCTTTCTTCTTTCTTTCATATTTCTTTCTTCTTTCTTCTTTCTTTCTTCTTTCTTTGTTTCTTCTTTCTTTCTTCTTTCTTTCTTCTTTCTTTCTTCTTTCTTTCTTCTTTCTTTCTTCTTTCTTTTGCTTTCTTTCTTCTTTCTTTTTTTCTTCTTTCTTTCTTTCTTCTTTCTTTTGCTTTCTTTCTTCTTTCTTTTTTTCTTCTTTCTTTCTTTTTTCTTTCATCTTTCTTACTTTCTTCTTTCTTTCTTCTTACTTTATTCTTTGTTTCTTCTTTGCTTCTTTCTTTCTTCTTTCTTTCTTCTTTCTTTCTTCTTTCTTCCTTCTCTCTTCTTTCTTTCTTCCTTCTTTCTTCCTTCTTTCTTTCTTCTTTGTTTCTTCTTTCTTTCTTCTTTCTTTCTTCTTTCTTTCTTCTTTCTTTCTTCTTCTTCCTTCTCTCTTCCTTCTTTCTTCCTTCTTTCTTTCTTCTTTCTTCCTGCTTTCTTTCTTCTTTCTTTTGCTTTCTTTCTTCTTTCTTTCTTCTTTCTTTCTTCTTTCTTTCTTCTTTCTTTCTTCTTTCTTTCTTCTTTCTTTCTTCTTTCTTTTACTTTCTTTCTTCTTTGTTTCTTCTTTGTTTCTTCTTTCTTTCTTCTTTCTTTCTTCTTTCTTGTTTCTTCATTCTTTCTTCTTTCTTCTTTCTTTCTTCTTTCTTGTTTCTTCATTCTTTCTTCTTTCTTCTTTCTTTCTTCTTTCTTTCTTCTTTCTTTCTTCATTCTTTCTTCTTTGTTTCTTCTTTCTTTCTTCTTTTTTTTTCTTCTTTCTTTCTTTTTTTATTCTTTCTTCTTTATTCTTTCTTCTTTATTCTTTCTTTTTTATTCTTTCTTTCTTACTTCTTTCTAACTTCTTTCTAACTTCTTTCTTTCTTCTTTCTTTCTTCTTTCTTCCTTCTTTCTTCCTTCTTTCTTCCTTCTTTCTTCTTTCTTTCTTTCTTCTTTCTTTCCTCTTTCTTTCTTCGTTCTTTTACTTTCTTTCTTCTTTGTTTCTTCTTTCTTTCTTCTTTCTTTCTTCTTTCTTTCTTCTTTCTTCCTTCTTTCTTTCTTCTTTCTTTCTTCTTTCTTTCTGCTTTCTTTCTGCTTTCTTTCTTCTTTCTTTTGCTTTCTTTCTTCTTTCTTTCTTCTATCTATCTTCTATCTTTCTTCTTTCTTTCTTCTTTCTTTCTTCTTTCTTTCTTCTTTCTTTTGCTTTCTTTCTTCTTTCTTTCTTTGTTTCTACTTTGTTTCTTCTTTCTTTCTTCTTTCTTTCTTCTTTCTTTGTTTCTTCTTTCTTCTTTCTTTCTTTCTTCTTTCTTTCTTCTTTCTTTGTTTCTTCTTTCTTTCTTCTTTCTTTCTTCTTTGTTTCTTCTTTATTTCTTCTTTCTTTCTTCTTTCTTTCTTCTTTCTTTCTTCATTCTTTCTTATTTCTTTTACTTTCTTTCTTCTTTGTTTCTTCTTTCTTTCTTCTTTCTTTCTTCTTTCTTTCTTTCTTCTTTCTTTCTTCTTTCTTACTTCTTTCTTACTTCTTTCTAACTTCTTTCTAACTTCTTTCTAACTTCTTTCTTTCTTCTTTCTTCCTTCTTTCTTCCTTCTTTCTTCCTTCTTTCTTCCTTCTTTCTTCCTTCTTTCTTTCTTCTTTCTTTCCTATTTCTTTCTTCGTTCTTTTACTTTCTTTCTTCTTTGTTTCTTCTTTCTTTCTTCTTTCTTTCTTCTTTCTTCCTTCTCTCTTCCTTCTTTCTTCCTTCTTTCTTTCTTCTTTCTTTCTTCTTTCTTTCTGCTTTCTTCCTTCTTTCTTCCTTCTTTCTTTCTTCTTTCTTCCTTCTTTCTTTCTTCTTTCTTTCCTATTTCTTTCTTCGTTCTTTTACTTTCTTTCTTCTTTGTTTCTTCTTTCTTTCTTCTTTCTTTCTTCTTTCTTTCTTCTTTCTTCCTTCTCTCTTCCTTCTTTCTTCCTTCTTTCTTTCTTCTTTCTTTCTTCTTTCTTTCTTCTTTCTTTCTTCTTTCTTTCTTCTTTCTTCCTTCTCTCTTCCTTCTTTCTTCCTTCTTTCTTTCTTCTTTCTTTCTTCTTTCTTTCTTCTTTCTTCCTTCTCTCTTCCTTCTTTCTTCCTTCTTTCTTTCTTCTTTCTTTCCTATTTCTTTCTTCGTTCTTTTACTTTCTTTCTTCTTTGTTTCTTCTTTGTTTCTTCTTTCTTTCTTCTTTCTTTCTTCTTCTTCCTTCTCTCTTCCTTCTTTCTTCCTTCTTTCTTTCTTCTTTCTTCCTGCTTTCTTTCTGCTTTCTTTCTGCTTTCTTTCTTCTTTCTTTTACTTTCTTTCTTCTTTGTTTCTTCTTTGTTTCTTCTTTCTTTCTTCTTTCTTTCTTCTTTCTTGTTTCTTCATTCTTTCTTCTTTCTTCTTTCTTTCTTTCTTTCTTTCTTCTTTCTTTCTTCTTTCTTTCTTCTTTCTTTGTTTCTTCTTTCTCTCTTCTTTCTTTCTTCTTTCTTTGTTTCTTCTTTCTTCTTTCTTTCTTTTTTCTTTCTTTCTTCTTTCTTTCTTCTTTCTTTGTTCCTTCTTTCTTTCTTCTTTCTTTCTTCTTTCTTTCATATTTCTCTCTTCTTCGTTTCTTCTTTGTTTCTTCTTTCTTTCTTCTTTCTTTTACTTTCTTTCTTCTTTCTTTCTTCTTTCTTTCTTCTTTCTTTCTTCTTCCTTTCTTCTTTCTTTCTTCTTTCATTCTTTCTTCTTTCTTTCTTCTTTCTTTCTTCTTTCTTTGTTTCTTCTTTCTCTCTTCTTTCTTTCTTCTTTCTTTGTTTCTTCTTTCTTCTTTTTTTTTCTTCTTTCTTCTTTCTTTGTTTCTTCTTTCTTTCTTCTTTCTTTGTTTCTTCTTTCCTTCTTCTTTCTTTCTTCTTTCTTTTTTCTTTCTTTCTTCTTTCTTTTGCTTTCTTTCTTCTTTCTTTCTTCTTTCTTTCTTCTTTCTTTCTTATTTCTTTTACTTTCTTTCTTCTTTGTTTCTTCTTTCTTTCTTCTTTCTTTCTTCTTTCTTTCTTCTTCTTCCTTCTCTCTTCCTTCTTTCTTCCTTCTTTCTTTCTTCTTTCTTTCTGCTTTCTTTCTGCTTTCTTTTGCTTTCTTTCTTCTTTCTTTCTTCTTTCTTTCTTCTTTCTTTCTTCTTTCTTTCTTCTTTCTTTCTTCTTTCTTTTACTTTCTTTCTTCTTTGTTTCTTCTTTCTTTCTTCTTTCTTTGTTCTTTCTTTCTTCTTTCTTTCTTCTTTCTTTCTTCTTTCTTGTTTCTTCATTCTTTCTTCTTTCTTCTTTCTTTCTTTCTTTCTTCTTTCTTTGTTTATTCTTTCTCTCTTCTTTCTTTCTTCTTTCTTTGTTTCTTCTTTCTTCTTTCTTTCTTTTTTCTTTCTTTCTTCTTTTTCTCTTCTTTCTTTGTTTCTTCTTTCTTTCTTCTTTCTTCTTCTTTCTTTCTTCTTTCTTTCTTCTTTCTTTCTTCTTTCATTCTTTCTTCTTTCTTCTTTCTTTCTTCTTTCTTTGTTTCTTCTTTCTCTCTTCTTTCTTTCTTCTTTCTTTGTTTCTTCTTTCTTCTTTTTTTTTTCTTCTTTCTTCTTTCTTTGTTTCTTCTTTCTTTCTTCTTTCTTTGTTTCTTCTTTCCTTCTTCTTTCTTTCTTCTTTCTTTTTTCTTTCTTTCTTCTTTCTTTGTTTCTTCTTTCTTCTTTCTTTGTTTTTCTTCTTTCTTTCTTCTTTCTTTGTTTCTTCTTTCTTTGTTTCTTCATTCTTTCTTATTTCTTTCTTCTTTCTTTCTTCTTTCTTCTTTCTTCTTTCTTTCTTCTTTCTTTCTTTCTTCTTTCTTTTGCGTTCTTTCTTCTTTCTTTCTTCTTTCATTGTTTCTTCTTTCTTTCTTCGTTCTGTTCTTCTTTCTTTTGCTTTATTTCTTCTTTCTTTTTTTATTCTTTCTTACTTATTCTTTCTTTCTTCTTTCTTTTGCTTTCTTTCTTCTTTTTCTTTCTTCTTTCTTTCTTCTTTCTTTCTTCTTTCTTTCTTCTTTCTTTCTTCTTTCTTTCTTCTTTCTTCTTTCTTTCATATTTCTCTCTTCTTTGTTTCTTCTTTCTTTCTTCTTTCTTTCTCTTTCTTTCTGCTTTCTTTCTGCTTTCTTTCTTCTTTCTTTTGCTTTCTTTCTTCTTTCTTTGTTTCTTCTTTGTTTCTTCTTTCTTCTTCTTTCTTTCATTCTTTCTTTCTTCTTTCTTTCTTCTTTCTTTCTTCTTTCTTTTGCTTTCTTTCTTCTTTCTTTTTTTCTTCTTTCTTTCTTTCTTCTTTCTTTTGCTTTCTTTCTTCTTTCTTTTTTCTTCTTTCTTTCTTTTTTCTTTCATCTTTCTTACTTTCTTCTTTCTTTCTTCTTACTTTCTTCTTTGTTTCTTCTTTGTTTCTTCTTTCTTTCTTCTTTCTTTCTTCTTTCTTTCTTCTTTCTTCCTTCTCTCTTCTTTCTTTCTCCTTCTTTCTTCCTTCTTTCTTTCTTCATTCTTTCTTCTTTCTTTCTTCTTTCTTTCTTCTTTCTTACTTCTTTCTTACTTCTTTCTAACTTCTTTCTAACTTCTTTCTTTCTTCTTTCTTTCTTCTTTCTTCCTTCTTTCTTCCTTCTTTCTTTCTTTCTTTCTTCTTTCTTTCTTCTTTCTTTCTTTCTTTCTTCTTTCTTTCTTCTTTCTTTCTTCTTTCTTACTTCTTTCTAACTTCTTTCTAACTTCTTCTTTCTTCTTTCTTTCTTCTTCTTCCTTCTTTCTTCCTTCTTTCTTCCTTCTTTCTTTCTGCTTTCTTTCTGCTTTCTTTCTTCTTAGTTTCTTCTTTCTTTCTTCTTTCTTTCTTCTTTCTTTCTTCTTTCTTTCTTCTTTCTTTCTTCTTTCTTTCTTCTTTCTTTCTTCTTTCTTTCTTCTTTCTTTTGCTTTCTTTCTTCTTTCTTTCTTTGTTTCTACTTTCTTTCTTCTTTCTTTCTTCTCTTTCTTCTTTCTTTGTTTCTTCTTTCTTCTTTCTTTCTTTCTTCTTTCTTTCATATTCCTTTCTTCTTTCTTTCTTCTTTCTTTCATATTTCTTTCTTCTTTCTTTCTTCTTTCTTTCATATTTCTTTCTTCTTCTTTCTTCTTTCTTTCTTCTTTCTTTCTTCTTTGTTTCTTCTTTCTTTCTTCTTTCTTTCTTCTTTCTTTCTTCTTTCTTTCTTCTTTCTTTCTTCATTCTTTCTTCATTCTTTCTTCTTTGTTTCTTCTTTCTTTCTTATTTTTTTTTCTTCTTTCTTTCTTTTTTATTCTTTCTTCTTTATTCTTTCTTCTTTATTCTTCTTCTTTATTCTCTCTTTCTTACTTCTTTCTAACTTCTTTCTAACTTCTTTCTAACTTCTTTCTTTCGTCTTTCTTTCTTCTTTCTTTCTTTCTTCTTTCTTTCCTCTTTCTTTCTTCGTTCTTTTACTTTCTTTCTTGTTTGTTTCTTCTTTCTTCCTTCTTTCTTCCTTCTTTGTTTCTTCTTTCTTTGTTTCTTCTTTCTTTCTTCCTTCTTTCTTCTTTCTTTCATATTTCTTTCCTCTTTCTTTCTTCTTTCTTTCTTCTTTCCTTCTACTTTCTTTCTTCTTTATTTCTTCTTTCTTTCTTCTTTCTTTCTACTTTCTTCCTTCTTTATTTCTTCTTTCTTTCTTCTTTCTTTCTTCTTTCTTTCTTCTTTCTTTCTTCTTTCTTCTTTCTTTCTTTGTTTCTTCTTTCTTTCTTCTTTCTTTCTTCTTTCTTTCTTCTTTCTCTCATATTTCTCTCTTCTTTGTTTCTTCTTTGTTTCTTCTTTCTTCTTCTTTCTTCTTCTTTCTTTTACTTTTTCTTCTTTCTTTCTTCTTTCTTTCTTCATTCTTTCTTATTTCTTTACTTTCTTTCTTCTTTGTTTCTTCTTTCTTTCTTCTTGTTTCTTCTTTCTTTCTTCTTTCTTTCTCTTTCTTACTTCTTTCTTACTTCTTTCTTACTTCTTTCTAACTTCTTTCTAACTTCTTTCTTTCTCTTTCTTTCTTCTTTCTTCTTCTTTCTTCCTTCTTTCTTCTTTCTTTCTTCTTTCTTTCTTCTTTCTTACTTCTTTCTAACTTCTTTCTAACTTCTTTATTTCTTCTTTCTTTCTTCTTTCTTCCTTCTTTCTTCCTTCTTTCTTCCTTCTTTCTTTCTGCTTCTTTCTGCTTTCTTTCTTCTTACTTTCTTCTTTCTTTCTTCTTTCTTTCTTCTTTCTTTCTTCTTTCTTTCATATTTCTTTCTTCTTTCTTTCATATTTCTTTCTTCTTTCTTTCTTCTTTCTTTCTTCTTTCTTTCTTCTTTCTTTCTTCTTTCTTCTTTCTTTCTTTGTTTCTTCTTTCTTTCTTCTTTCTTTCTTCTTTCTTTCTTCTTTCTCTCATATTTCTCTCTTCTTTGTTTCTTCTTTCTTTCTTCTTTCTTTCTTCTTTCTTTCTTCTTTCTTTTACTTTTTCTTCTTTCTTTCTTCTTTCTTTCTTCTTCATTCTTCTTACTTTCTTCTTTCTTTCTTCTTTCTTTCTTCATTCTTTCTTCAGTCTTTCTTATTTCTTTTACTTTCTTTCTTCTTTGTTTCTTCTTTCTTTCTTCTTTCTTTCTTCTTTCTTTCTTCTTTCTTTCTTCTTTCTTTTGCTTTCTTTCTTCTTTCTTTCTTTGTTTCTACTTTGTTTCTTCTTTCTTTCTTCTTTCTTTCTTCTTTCTTTGTTTCTTCTTTCTTCTTTCTTTCTTCTTCTTTCTTCTTCTTTCTTTGTTTCTTCTTTCTTTCTTCTTTCTTTCTTCTTTGTTTCTTCTTTCTTTGTTTCTTCTTTCTTTCTTCTTCTTTCTTCTTTCTTTCTTCTTTGTTTCTTCTTTATTTCTTCTTTCTTTCTTCTTTCTTTCTTCTTTCTTTCTTCATTCTTTCTTATTTCTTTTACTTTCTTTCTTCTTTGTTTCTTCTTTCTTTCTTCTTTCTTTCTTCTTTCTTTCTTCTCTTTCTTTCTTCTTTCTTACTTCTTTCTTACTTCTTTCTAACTTCTTTCTAACTTCTTTCTTTCATCTTTCTTTCTTCTTTCTTCCTTCTTTCTTCCTTCTTTCTTCCTTCTTTCTTCCTTCTTTCTTTCTTCTTTCTTTCCTATTTCTTTCTTCGTTCTTTTACTTTCTTTCTTCTTTGTTTCTTCTTTCTTTCTTCTTTCTTTCTTCTTCTTTCTTCTTCTTCCTTCTCTCTCCTTCTTTCTTCCTTCTTTCTTTCTTCTTTCTTTCTGCTTTCTTTCTGCTTTCTTTCTTCTTTCTTTTGCTTTCTTTCTTCTTTCTTTCTTCTTTCTTTCTTCTTTCTTTCTTCTTTCTTTCTTCTTTCTTTTACTTTCTTTCTTCTTTGTTTCTTCTTTGTTTCTTCTTTCTTTCTTCTTTCTTTCTTCTTTCTTTCTTCTTTCTTGTTTCTTCATTCTTTCTTCTTTCTTCTTTCTTTCTTTCTTTCTTCTTTCTTTCTTCTTTCTTTCTTCTTTCTTTGTTTCTTCTTTCTCTCTTCTTTCTTCTTCTTCTTTGTTTCTTCTTTCTTCTTTCTTTCTTTTTTCTTTCTTTCTTCTTTCTTTCTTCTTTCTTTGTTTCTTCTTTCTTTCTTCTTTCTTTCTTCTTTCTTTCATATTTCTCTCTTCTTCGTTTCTTATTTGTTTCTTCTTTCTTTCTTCTTTCTTTTACTTTCTTTCTTCTTTCTTTCTTCTTTCTTTCTTCTTTCTTTCTTCTTTCTTTCTTCTTTCTTTCTTCTTTCTTTCTTCTTTCATTCTTTCTTCTTTCTTTCTTCTTTCTTTCTTCTTTCTTTGTTTCTTCTTTCTCTCTTCTTTCTTTCTTCTTTCTTTGTTTCTTCTTTCTTCTTTTTTTTCTTCTTTCTTCTTTCTTTGTTTCTTCTTCTTCTTTTTTTTTCTTCTTTCTTCTTTCTTTGTTTCTTCTTCCTTCTTCTTTCTTTCTTCTTTTTTTTTCTTTCTTTCTTCTTTCTTTTGCTTTCTTTCTTCTTTCTTTCTTCTTTCTTTCTTATTTCTTTCTTATTTCTTTTACTTTCTTTCTTCTTTGTTTCTTCTTCTCTCTTCTTTCTTTCTTCTTTCTTTCTTCTTTCTTTTGCTTTCTTTCTTCTTTCTTTCTTCTTTCTTTCTTATTTCTTTCTTATTTCTTTTACTTTCTTTCTTCTTTGTTTCTTCTTTCTCTCTTCTTTCTTTCTTCTTTCTTTCTTTCTTCTTTCTTCTTTCTTTCTTTTTTCTTTCTTTCTTCTTTCTTTCTTCTTTCTTTGTTCTTCTTTCTTCTTTCTTTCTTTTTTCTTTCTTTCTTCTTTCTTTCTTCTTTCTTTGTTTCTTCTTTCTTCTTTCTTTGTTTCTTCTTTCTTTCTTCTTTCTTTGTTTCTTCTTTCTTTGTTCTTCATTCTTTCTTATTTCTTTCTTCTTTCTTTCTTCTTTCTTTCTTTCTTCTTTCTTTCTTCTTTCTTTCTTTCTTCTTTCTTTTGCGTTCTTTCTTCTTTCTTTCTTCTTTCATTGTTTCTTCTTTCTTTCTTCGTTCTTTCTTCTTTCTTTTGCTTTATTTCTTCTTCTTTTTTATTCTTTCTTACTTTCTTCTTTCTTTCTTCTTTCTTTTGCTTTCTTTCTTCTTTTCTTTCTTCTTTCTTTCTTCTTTCTTTCTTCTTTCTTTCTTCTTTCTTTATTCTTTCTTTCTTCTTTCTTTCATATTTCTCTCTTCTTTGTTTCTTCTTTGTTTCTTCTTTCTTTCTTCTTTCTTTCTTCTTTCTTTTACTTTCTTTCTTCTTTCTTTCTTCTTTCTTTTACTTTCTTTCTTCTTTCTTTCTTCTTTCTTTCTTCTCTCTTCCTTCTCTCTTCCTTCTTTCTTCCTTCTTTCTTTCTTCTTTCTTTCTTCTTTCTTTCTGCTTTCTTTCTGCTTTCTTGTTCTTTCTTTTGCTTTCTTTCTTCTTTCTTTGTTTCTTCTTTGTTTCTTCTTTCTTTCTTCTTTCTTTGTTTCTTCTTTCTTTCTTCTTTCTTTCTTCTTTCTTTCTTCTTTCTTCTTCTTTCTTTTCTTCTTTCATTTGCTTTCTTTCTTCTTTCTTTTTTTCTTCTTTCTTTCTTATTTCTTTTGCTTTCTTTCTTCTTTCTTTTTTTCTTCTTTCTTTCTTTTTTCTTTCATCTTTCTTACTTTCTTCTTTCTTTCTTCTTACTTTCTTCTTTGTTTCTTCTTTGTTTCTTCTTTCTTTCTTCTTTCTTTCTTCTTTCTTTCTTCTTTCTTCCTTCTCTCTTCTTTCTTTCTTCCTTCTTTCTTCCTTCTTTCTTTCTTCTTTCTTTCTTCTTTCTTTCTTCTTTCTTACTTCTTTCTTACTTCTTTCTTACTTCTTTCTAACTTCTTCTAACTTCTTTCTTTCTTCTTTCTTTCTTCTTTCTTCCTTCTTTCTTCCTTCTTTCTTTCTTCTTCTTTCTTCTTCTTTCTTACTTCTTTCTAACTTCTTTCTAACTTCTTCTTTCTTCTTTCTTCCTTCTTTCTTCCTTCTTTCTTCCTTCTTTCTTCCTTATTTCTTTCTTCTTTCTTTCTGCTTTCTTTCTTCTTAGTTTCTTCTTTCTTTCTTCTTTCTTTCTTCTTTCTTTCTTCTTTCTTTCTTCTTTCTTTCTTCTTTCTTTCTTCTTTCTTTTGCTTTCTTTCTTCTTTCTTTCTTTGTTTCTACTTTCTTTCTTCTTTCTTTCTTCTCTTTTCTTCTTTCTTTGTTTCTTCTTTCTTCTTTCTTTCTTTCTTCTTTCTTTCATATTCCTTTCTTCTTTCTTTCTTCTTTCTTTCATATTTCTTTCTTCTTTCTTTCTTCTTTCTTTCTTCTTTCTTTCTTCCTTCTTTCTTCTTTGTTTCTTCTTTCTTTCTTCTTTCTTTCTTCTTTCTTTCTTCTTTCTTTCTTCATTCTTTCTTCTTGTTTCTTCTTTCTTCTTCTTTTTTTTTCTTCTTTCTTTCTTTTTTTTATTCTTTCTTCTTTATTCTTTCTTCTTTATTCTTTCTTCTTTATTCTTTCTTCTTACTTCTTTCTAACTTCTTTCTAACTTCTTTTTCTTTCTTTCTTCTTTCTTCCTCTTTCTTCCTTCTTTCTTCCTTCTTTCTTCTTTCTTTCTTTCTTCTTTCTTTCCTCTTTCTTTCTTCGTTCTTTTACTTTCTTTCTTCTTTGTTTCTTCTTTCTTCCTTCTTTCTTCCTTCTTTCTTTCTTCTTTCTTTGTTTCTTCTTTCTTTCTTCCTTCTTTCTTCTTTCTTTCATATTTCTTTCCTCTTTCTTTCTTCTTGTTTCTTCTTTCTTTCTTCCTTCTTTCTTCTTTCTTTCATATTTCTTTCCTCTTTCTTTCTTCTTTCTTTCTTCTTTCTTTCTACTTTCTTCTACTTTATTTCTTCTTTCTTTCTTCTTTCTTTCTTCTTTCTTTCTTCTTTCTTTCTTCTTTCTTCTTTCTTTCTTTGTTTCTTCTTTCTTTCTTCTTTCTTTCTTCTTTCTTTCTTCTTTCTTTTACTTTTTCTTCTTTCTTTCTTCTTTCTTTCTTCTTTCATTCTTCTTTCTTTCTCTTTCTTTCTTCATTCTTTCTTATTTCTTTTACTTTCTTCTTCTTTCTTTCTTCTTTCTTTCTTCTTTCTTTCTTCTTTCTTTCTTCTTTCTTACTTCTTTCTTACTTCTTTCTAACTTCTTTCTAACTTCTTTCTTTCTTCTTTCTTTCTTCTTA
>NW_027043570.1:0-70856 GCF_036013475.1 Columba livia | reverse complement strand
TAAGAAAGAAGTAGAAAGAAGTAAGAAAGAAGTAAGAAAGAAAGAAGAAAGAAGTAAGAAGGAAGTAAGAATGAAGTACGAAGGAAGTAAGAAAGAAGTAAGAAAGAAAGAAGTAAGAAAGAAGTAAGAAAGAAAGAAGTAAGAAAGAAGTAAGAAAGAAGTAAGAAAGAAGTTAGAAGAAGAAGTAATAAAGAAGTAAGAAAGAAGAAAGAAAGAATTAAGAAAGAAGTAAGAAAGAAGTAAGAAAGAAGTACGAAAGAAGTAAGAAAGAAGTAAGAAAGAAAGAAGTAAGAAAGAAGTAAGAAAGAAAGAAGTTAGAAAGAAGTTAGAAAGAATTTAGAAATAAGAAAGAAAGAAATAAGCAAGAAGAAAGAAAGAAAGAAGTAAGAAAGAAGTAAGAAGAAGAAGTAAGAAAGAAGTAAGAAAGAAAGAAGAAAGAAAGAAGAAAGAAAGAAGTAAGAAAGAAGTAAGAAAGAAGTAAGAAAGAAGTAAGAAAGAAGTAAGAAAGAAGTAAGAAAGAAGTAAGAAAGAAGAAAGAAAGAAGTAAGAAAGAAGAAAGAAAGAAAAGTAAGAAAGAAAGAAGAAAGAAGTAAGAAAGAAGTAAGAAAGAAAGAAGAAAGAAGTAAGAAAGAAGTGAGAAAGAAGTAAGAAAGAAGTAAGAAAGAAGTAAGAAAGAAGTAAGAAAGAAGAAAGAAAGAAGTAGAAAGAAGTAAGAAAGAAAGAAGTAAGAAAGAAGTAAGAAAGAAAGAAGTAAGAAAGAAGTAAGAAAGAAAGAAGTAAGAAAGAAGTAGAAAGAAGAATGAAAGAAGTAAGAAAGGAGAAAGAAAGAAGAAAGAACGAAGTAAGAAAGAAATAAGAAGGAAGTAAGAAAGAAGTAAGAAAGAAGTAAGAAAGAAAGAAGAAAGAAAGAAGAAAGAAAGAAGAAAGAAAGAAGTTATAAAGAAGTAAGAAAGAAGTAAGAAAGAAGTAAGAAAGTAGTTAGAAAGAAGTAAGAAAGAAGTAAGAAAGAAAGAAGAAAGAAAGAAGAAAGAAAGAAGAAGAAGAAAGAAAGAAAGAAGTAAGAAAGAAGAGAGAAAGAAGAAGAAAGAAGTAAGAAGAAGTAAGAAAGAAGTAAGAAAGAAAGAAGAAAGAAAGAAGAAGAAAGAAGAAAGAAGAAGAAAGGAAAGAAGAAGAAAGAAGTAGGAAAGAAGTAAGAAAGAAGAAAGAAAGAAGTAAGAAAGAAGAAAGAAAGAAGTAAAGAAGAAAGAAAGAAGAAAGAAAGAAGAAGAAAGAAGTAAGAAAGAAGTAAGAAAGAAGTAAGAAAGAAAGAAGAAAGAAGTAAGAAAAAAGTAAGAAAGAAGTACGAAAGAAGTAAGAAAGAAGTAAGGAAGAAAGAAGAAAGAAGTAAGAAAGAAGAAAGAAAGAAGTATGAAAAAAGTAAGAAAGAAGTAAGAAAGAAAGAAGTAAGAAAGAAGAAAGAAAGAAGTAAGAAAGAAGTAAGAAAGAAGTAATAAAGAAGTAAGAAGGAATGAAGAAAGAAGTAAGAAAGAAGAAAGAAAGAAGTAAGAAAGAAGTAAGAAGTAAGAAAGAAGTAAGAAAGAAGTAAGAAAGAAAGAAGAAAGAAGTAGGAAAGAAGTAAGAAAGAAGAAAGAAAGAAGTAAGAAAGAAGAAAGAAAGAAGTAGAAAGAAGTAAGAAGAAGTAAGAAAGAAAGAAGAAAGAAGTAAGAAGGAAGTAAGAATGAAGTACGAAAGAAGTAAGAAAGAAGTAAGAAAGAAAGAAGTAAGAAAGAAGTAAGAAAGAAAGAAGTAAGAAAGAAGTAAGAAAGAAGTAAGAAAGAAGTTAGGAAGAAGTAAGAAAGAAGTAAGAAAGAAGAAAGAAAGAATTAAGAAAGAAGTAAGAAAGACGTAAGAAAGAAGTACGAAAGAAGTAAGAAAGAAGTAAGAAGAAAGAAGTAAGAAAGAAGTAAGAAAGAAAGAAGTTAGAAAGAAGTTAGAAAGAATTTAGAAATAAGAAGAAAGAAGAAAGCAAGAAGAAAGAAAGAAAGAAGTAAGAAAGAAGTAAGAAAGAAAGAAGAAAGAAAGAAGAAAGAAAGAAGTAAGAAAGAAGTAAGAAAGAAGTAAGAAAGAAGTAAGAAAGAAGTAAGAAAGAAGTAAGAAAGAAGTAAGAAAGAAGAAAGAAAGAAGTAAGAAGAAGAAGAAAGAAGAAGAAGTATAGAAAGAAAGAAGAAAGAAGTAAGAAAGAAGTAAGAAAGAAAGAAGAAAGAAGTAAGAAAGAAGTGAGAAAGAAGTAAGAAAGAAGTAAGAAAGAAGTAAGAAAGAAGTAAGAAAGAAGAAAGAAAGAAGTAGAAAGAAGTAAGAAAGAAGTAAGAAAGAAGTACGAAAGAAGTAAGAAAGAAGTAAGAAAGAAAGAAGTAAGAAAGAAGTAAGAAAGAAAGAAGTTAGAAAGAAGTTAGAAAGAATTAGAAATAAGAAAGAAAGAAGAAAGCAAGAAGAAAGAAAGAAGTAAGAAAGAAGTAAGAAAGAAGTAAGAAAGAAGTAAGAAAGAAGTAAGAAGAAGAAAGAAAGAAGTAAGAAAGAAGAAGAAAGAAGTAAGAAAGAAAGAAGAAAGAAGTAAGAAAGAAGTAAGAAGAAGAAGAAAGAAGTTAGAAAGAAGTAAGAAAGAAGTAAGAAAGAAGTAAGAAAGAAGTAAGAAAGAAGTAAGAAATAAGTAAGAAGAAGAAAGAAAGAAGTAAGAAAGAAGTAAGAAAGAAAGAAGAAAGAATAAGAAAGAAGTAAGAAAGAAGTAAGAAAGAAGTAAGAAAGAAGTAAGAAAGAAGTAAGAAAGAAGTAAGAAGGAATGAGAAAGAAGTAGAAAGAAGTTAGAAAGAAGTATAGAAAGAAGTAAGAAATAAGTAGGAAAGAAGTAAGAGAGAAGAAGAAAGAAGTAAGAAAGAAAGAAGAAAAAGAAGTTAGAAAGAAGTAAGAAAGAAGTAAGAAAGAATGTAAGAAGAAGAAAGAAAGAAGTAAGAAAGAAGAATGGAAGAAAGAAGAAAGAAGTAAGAAAGAAGTAAGAAAGAAGTAAGAAAGAAGTAGAAAGAAAGAAGTAAGAAAGAAGAAAGAAAGAAATAAGAAAGAAAGAAGAAAGAAGAAAGAAAGAAAGAAGAAAGGAGTAAGAAAGAAGTGAGAAAGAAGTAAGAAAGAAGTAAGAAAGAAGTAGAAAGAAGAAAGAAAGAAGTAAGAAAGAAGTAAGAAAGAAGTAAGAAAGAAGTAAGAAAGAAAGAAGAAAGATGAAAAAAGAAGTTAGAAAGAAGTAAGAAAGAAGTTAGAAAGAAGTAAGAAAGAAGTAAGAAAGAAGTACGAAAGAAGTAAGAAAGAAGAAGAAAGAAAGAAGAAAGAAAGAAGAAAGAAAGAAGTTAGAAAGAAGTAAGAAAGAAGTTAGAAAGAAGTAAGAAAGAGGTGAGAAAGAAGTTAGAAATAAGTAAGAAATAAGTAAGAAAGAAGTAAGAAAGAAAGAAGTAAGAAAGAAATAAGAAAGAAGTTAGAAAGAAGATAGAAAGAATTTAGAAATAAGAAAGAAAGAAGTAAGAAAGAAGTAAGAAAGAAAGAAGAAAGAAAGAAGAAAGAGGGAAGAAAGAAAGAAGAAAGAAAGAAGAAAGAAGTAAGAAAGAAGTAAGAAAGAAAGAAGAAAGAAAGAAGAAAGAAAGAAGTAAGAAAGAAGTAAGAAAGAAGAAAGAAAAATTAAGAAGGAATGAAGAAAGAAGTAAGAAAGAAGTAAGAAAGAAGTAATAAAGAAGTAAGAAGGAATGAAGAAAGAAGTAAGAAAGAAGAAAGAAAGAAGTAAGAAAGAAGCAATAAGTAAGAAAGAAGTAAGAAAGAAGTAAGAAAGAAAGAAGAAAGAAGTAGGAAAGAAGTAAGAAAGAAGTAAGAAAGAAGTAAGAAAGAAGAAAGAAAGAAGTAAGAAAGAAGTAAGAAACAAGTAAGAAAGAAGTAAGAAAGAAGTAAGAAAGAAGTTAGAAAGAAGTAAGAAAGAAGTAAGAAAGAAGTAAGAAAGAAAGAAGAAAGAAAGAAGAAAGAAAGAAGGAAGAGAGAAGAAAGAAAGAAGTAAGAAAGAAGTAAGAAAGAAGTAAGAAAGAAGTAAGAAAGAATTAAGAAGAACTAAGAAGGAATAAAGAAAGAAGTAAGAAAGAAGTAAGAAAGAAGTAAGAAAGAAGTAAGAAAGAAGTAAGAAAGAAGTAAGAAAGAAGAAGAAAGAAGTAAGAAAGGAGAAAGAAAGAAGAAAGAACGAAGTAAGAAAGAAATAAGAAGGAAGTAAGAAAGAAGTAAGAAAGAAGTAAGAGAGAAAGAAGAAAGAAAGAAGAAAGAAAGAGAAAGAAAAAATTAAGAAGGAATGAAGAAAGAAGTAAGAAAGAAGTAAGAAAGAAGTAATAAAGAAGTAAGAAGGAATGAAGAAAGAAGTAAGAAAGAAGAAAGAAAGAAGTAAGAAAGAAGTAAGAAGTAAGAAAGAAGTAAGAAAGAAGTAAGAAAGAAAGAAGAAAGAAGTAGGAAAGAAGTAAGAAAGAAGAAAGAAAGAAGTAAGAAAGAAGAAAGAAAGAAGTAGAAAGAAGTAAGAAAGAAGTAAGAAAGAAAGAAGAAAGAAGTAAGAAGGAAGTAAGAATGAAGTACGAAAGAAGTAAGAAAGAAGTAAGAAAGAAAGAAGTAAGAAAGAAGTAAGAAAGAAAGAAGTAAGAAAGAAGTAAGAAAGAAGTAAGAAAGAAGTTAGAAGAAGTAATAAAGAAGTAAGAAAGAAGAAAGAAAGAATTAAGAAAGAAGTAAGAAAGAAGTAAGAAAGAAGTACGAAAGAAGTAAGAAAGAAGTAAGAAAGAAAGAAGTAAGAAGAAGTAAGAAAGAAAGAAGTTAGAAAGAAGTTAGAAAGAATTTAGAAATAAGAAAGAAAGAAATAAGCAAGAAGAAAGAAAGAAAGAAGTAAGAAAGAAGTAAGAAAGAAGTAAGAAAGAAGTAAGAAAGAAAGAAGAAAGAAAGAAGAAAGAAAGAAGTAAGAAAGAAGTAAGAAAGAAGTAAGAAAGAAGTAAGAAAGAAGTAAGAAAGAAGTAAGAAAGAAGTAAGAAAGAAGAAAGAAAGAAGTAAGAAAGAAGAAAGAAAGAAGTAAGAAGAAAGAAGAAAGAAGTAAGAAAGAAGTAAGAAAGAAAGAAGAAGAAGTAAGAAAGAAGTGAGAAAGAAGTAAGAAAGAAGTAAGAAAGAAGTAAGAAAGAAGTAAGAAAGAAGAAAGAAAGAAGTAGAAAGAAGTAAGAAAGAAAGAAGTAAGAAAGAAGTAAGAAAGAAAGAAGTTAGAAAGAAGTTAGAAAGAATTTAGAAATAAGAAAGAAAGAAGAAAGCAAGAAGAAAGAAAGAAGTAAGAAAGAAGTAAGAAAGAAGTAAGAAAGAAGAAAGAAAGAAGTAAGAAAGAAGAAAGAAAGAAGTAAGAAAGAAGAAAGAAAGAAGTAAGAAAGAAAGAAGAAAGAAGTAAGAAAGAAGTAAGAAAGAAAGAAGAAAGAAGTAAGAAAGAAGTAAGAAGAAGTTAGAAAGAAGTAAGAAAGAAGTAAGAAAGAAGTAAGAAATAAGTAAGAAAGAAGAAAGAAAGAAGTAAGAAAGAAGTAAGAAAGAAAGAAGAAAGAATTAAGAAAGAAGTAAGAAAGAAGTAAGAAAGAAGTAAGAAAGAAGTAAGAAAGAAGTAAGAAAGAAGTAAGAAGGAATGAAGAAAGAAGTAAGAAAGAAGTAAGAAAGAAGTAAGAAAGAAGTAAGAAAGAAGTAAGAAAGAAGTAAGAAAGAAGTAAGAAAGGAGAAAGAAAGAAGAAAGAACGAAGTAAGAAAGAAATAAGAAGGAAGTAAGAAAGAAGTAAGAAAGAAGTAAGAAAGAAAGAAGAAAGAAAGAAGAAAGAAAGAAGAAAGAAAGAAGTTATAAAGAAGTAAGAAAGAAGTAAGAAAGAAGTAAGAAAGTAGTTAGAAAGAAGTAAGAAAGAAGTAAGAAAGAAAGAAGAAAGAAAGAAGAAAGAAAGAAGTAAGAAAGAAGAGAGAAAGAAAGAAGAAAGAAGTAAGAAAGAAGTAAGAAAGAAGTAAGAAAGAAGTAAGAAAGAAAGAAGAAAGAAAGAAGAAAGAAAGAAGAAAGAGAGAAGAAAGAAAGAAGAAAGAAGTAGGAAAGATGTAAGAAAGAAGAAAGAAAGAAGTAAGAAAGAAGAAAGAAAGAAGTAAGAAAGAAGAAAGAAAGAAGAAAGAAAGAAGTAAGAAAGAAGTAAGAAAGAAGTAAGAAAGAAAGAAGAAAGAAGTAAGAAAAAAGTAAGAAAGAAGTACGAAAGAAGTAAGAAAGAAGTAAGAAAGAAAGAAGTAAGAAAGAAGAAAGAAAGAAGTAAGAAAGAAGTCAGAAAGAAGAAAGAAAAAATTAAGAAGGAATGAAGAAAGAAGTAAGAAAGAAGTAAGAAAGAAGTAATAAAGAAGTAAGAAGGAATGAAGAAAGAAGTAAGAAAGAAGAAAGAAAGAAGTAAGAAAGAAGTAAGAAGTAAGAAAGAAGTAAGAAAGAAGTAAGAAAGAAAGAAGAAAGAAGTAGGAAAGAAGTAAGAAAGAAGAAAGAAAGAAGTAAGAAAGAAGAAGAAAGAAGTAGAAAGAAGTAAGAAAGAAGTAAGAAAGAAAGAAGAAAGAAGTAAGAAGGAAGTAAGAATGAAGTACGAAAGAAGTAAGAAAGAAGTAAGAAAGAAAGAAGTAAGAAAGAAGTAAGAAAGAAAGAGGTAAGAAAGAAGTAAGAAAGAAGTAAGAAAGAAGTTAGAAAGAAGTAATAAAGAAGTAAGAAAGAAGAAAGAAAGAATTAAGAAAGAAGTACGAAAGAAGGAAGAAAGAAGTACGAAAGAAGTAAGAAAGAAGTAAGAAAGAAAGAAGTAAGAAAGAAGTAAGAAAGAAAGAAGTTAGAAAGAAGTTAGAAAGAATTTAGAAATAAGAAAGAAAGAAGAAAGCAAGAAGAAAGAAAGAAAGAAGTAAGAAAGAAGTAAGAAAGAAGTAAGAAAGAAGTAAGAAAGAAAGAAGAAAGAAAGAAGAAAGAAAGAAGTAAGAAAGAAGTAAGAAGAAGTAAGAAAGAAGTAAGAAAGAAGTAAGAAAGAAGTAAGAAAGAAGTAAGAAAGAAGAAAGAAAGAAGTAAGAAAGAAGAAAGAAAGAAGTAAGAAAGAAAGAAGAAAGAAGTAAGAAAGAAGGAAGAAAGAAAGAAGAAAGAAGTAAGAAAGAAGTGAGAAAGAAGTAAGAAAGAAGTAAGAAAGAAGTAAGAAAGAAGTAAGAAAGAAGAAAGAAAGAAGTAGAAAGAAGTAAGAAAGAAGTAAGAAAGAAGTACGAAAGAAGAAAGAAAGAAGTAGAAAGAAGTAAGAAAGAAAGAAGAAAGAATTAAGAAAGAAGTAAGAAAGAAGTAAGAAAGAAGTAAGAAAGAAGTAAGAAAGAAGTAAGAAAGAAGTAAGAAGGAATGAAGAAAGAAGTAAGAAAGAAGTTAGAAAGAAGTATAGAAAGAAGTAAGAAATAAGTAGGAAAGAAGTAAGAGAGAAGAAAGAAAGAAGTAAGAAAGAAAGAAGAAAAAAGAAGTTAGAAAGAAGTAAGAAAGAAGTAAGAAAGAAGAAAGAAAGAAGTAAGAAAGAAGAATGGAAGAAAGAAGAAAGAAGTAAGAAAGAAGTAAGAAAGAAGTAAGAAAGAAGTAAGAAAGAAGTAAGAAAGAAAGAAGTAAGAAAGAAAAAGAAAGAAGTAAGAAAGAAAGAAGAAAGAAGAAAGAAAGAAAGAAGAAAGAAGTAAGAAAGAAGTGAGAAAGAAGTAAGAAAGAAGTAAGAAAGAAGTAAGAAAGAAGAAAGAAAGAAGTAAGAAAGAAGTAAGAAAGAAGTAAGAAAGAAGTAAGAAAGAAGTAAGAAAAAAGAAAGAAAGAAGTAAGAAAGAAAGAAGAAAGAAGTAAGAAAGAAGTAAGAAAGAAGTAAGAAAGAATTAAGAAAGAAGTAAGAAAGAAAGAAGTAAGAAAGAAGTAAGAAAGAAGTAAGAAAGAAGTAGGAAAGAAGTAAGAAAGAAGTAAGAAAGAAGAAAGACAGAAGTAAGAAAGAAGAAAGAAAGAATGAAGAAAGAAAGAAGTAAGAAAGAAGTAAGAAAGAAGTTAGAAAGAAGTAAGAAAGAAGTAAGAAAGAAGTACGAAAGAAGTAAGAAAGAAGAAGAAAGAAAGAAGAAAGAAAGAAGAAAGAAAGAAGTTAGAAAGAAGTAAGAAAGAAGTTAGAAAGAAGTAAGAAAGAGGTGAGAAAGAAGTAAGAAATAAGTAAGAAATAAGTAAGAAAGAAGTAAGAAAGAAAGAAGTAAGAAAGAAATAAGAAAGAAGTTAGAAAGAAAGAAGAAAGAAAGAAGAAAGAGGGAAGAAAGAAAGAAGAAAGAAAGAAGAAAGAAAGAAGAAAGAAAGAAGAAAGAAAGAAGAAAGAAAGAAGAAAGAAAGAAGTAAGAAAAAAGTAAGAAAGAAGAAAGAAAAAATTAAGAAGGAATGAAGAAAGAAGTAAGAAAGAAGTAAGAAAGAAGTAATAAAGAAGTAAGAAGGAATGAAGAAAGAAGTAAGAAAGAAGAAAGAAAGAAGTAAGAAAGAAGTAAGAAGTAAGAAAGAAGTAAGAAAGAAGTAAGAAAGAAAGAAGAAAGAAGTAGGAAAGAAGTAAGAAAGAAGAAAGAAAGAAGTAAGAAAGAAGAAAGAAAGAAGTAAGAAAGAAGTAAGAAACAAGTAAGAAAGAAGTAAGAAAGAAGTAACAAAGAAGTTAGAAAGAAGTAAGAAAGAAGTAAGAAAGAAGTAAGAAAGAAAGAAGAAAGAAAGAAGAAAGAAAGAAGGAAGAGAGAAGAAAGAAAGAAGTAAGAAAGAAGTAAGAAAGAAGTAAGAAAGAAGTAAGAAAGAATTAAGAAGAACTAAGAAGGAATGAAGAAAGAAGTAAGAAAGAAGTAAGAAAGAAGTAAGAAAGAAGTAAGAAAGAAGTAAGAAAGAAGAAAGAAAGAAGTAAGAAAGGAGAAAGAAAGAAGAAAGAACGAAGTAAGAAAGAAATAAGAAGGAAGTAAGAAAGAAGTAAGAAAGAAGTAAGAAAGAAAGAAGAAAGAAAGAAGAAAGAAAGAAGTAAGAAAGAAGTAAGAAAGAAGTAAGAAAGAAAGAAGAAAGAAGTAAGAAAAAAGTAAGAAAGAAGTACGAAAGAAGTAAGAAAGAAGTAAGAAAGAAAGAAGAAAGAAGTAAGAAAGAAGTAAGAAAGAAGTATGAAAAAAGTAAGAAAGAATTAAGAAAGAAAGAAGTAAGAAAGAAGAAAGAAAGAAGTAAGAAAGAAGTCAGAAAGAAGAAAGAAAAAATTAAGAAGGAATGAAGAAAGAAGTAAGAAAGAAGTAAGAAAGAAGTAATAAAGAAGTAAGAAGGAATGAAGAAAGAAGTAAGAAAGAAGAAAGAAAGAAGTAAGAAAGAAGTAAGAAGTAAGAAAGAAGTAAGAAAGAAGTAAGAAAGAAAGAAGAAGTAGGAAAGAAGTAAGAAAGAAGAAAGAAAGAAGTAAGAAAGAAGAAAGAAAGAAGTAGAAAGAAGTAAGAAAGAAGTAAGAAAGAAAGAAGAAAGAAGTAAGAAGGAAGTAAGAATGAAGTACGAAAGAAGTAAGAAAGAAGTAAGAAAGAAAGAAGTAAGAAAGAAGTAAGAAAGTAGTTAGAAAGAAGTAAGAAAGAAGTAAGAAGTAAGAAAGAAGTAAGAAAGAAGTAAGAAAGAAAGAAGAAAGAAGTAGGAAAGAAGTAAGAAAGAAGAAAGAAAGAAGTAAGAAAGAAGAAAGAAAGAAGTAGAAAGAAGTAAGAAAGAAGTAAGAAAGAAAGAAGAAAGAAGTAAGAAGGAAGTAAGAATGAGGTACGAAAGAAGTAAGAAAGAAGTAAGAAAGAAAGAAGTAAGAAAGAAGTAAGAAAGAAAGAAGTAAGAAAGAAGTAAGAAAGAAGTAAGAAAGAAGTTAGAAAGAAGTAATAAAGAAGTAAGAAAGAAGAAGGAAAGAATTAAGAAAGAAGTAAGAAAGAAGTAAGAAAGAAGTACGAAAGAAGTAAGAAAGAAGTAAGAAAGAAAGAAGTAAGAAAGAAGTAAGAAAGAAAGAAGTTAGAAAGAAGTTAGAAAGAATTTAGAAATAAGAAAGAAAGAAGAAAGCAAGAAGAAAGAAAGAAAGAAGTAAGAAAGAAGTAAGAAAGAAGTAAGAAAGAAGTAAGAAAGAAAGAAGAAAGAAAGAAGAAAGAAAGAAGAAAGAAAGAAGTAAGAAAGAAGTAAGAAAGAAGTAAGAAAGAAGTAAGAAAGAAGTAAGAAAGAAGTAAGAAAGAAGTAAGAAAGAAGAAAGAAAGAAGTAAGAAAGAAGAAAGAAAGAAGTAAGAAAGAAAGAAGAAAGAAGTAAGAAAGAAGTAAGAAAGAAAGAAGAAAGAAGTAAGAAAGAAGTGAGAAAGAAGTAAGAAAGAAGTAAGAAAGAAGTAAGAAAGAAGTAAGAAAGAAGAAAGAAAGAAGTAGAAAGAAGTAAGAAAGAAGTAAGAAAGAAGTACGAAAGAAGTAAGAAAGAAGTAAGAAAGAAAGAAGTAAGAAAGAAGTAAGAAAGAAAGAAGTTAGAAAGAAGTTAGAAAGAATTTAGAAATAAGAAAGAAAGAAGAAAGCAAGAAGAAAGAAAGAAGTAAGAAAGAAGTAAGAAAGAAGTAAGAAAGAAGTAAGAAAGAAGTTAGAAAGAAGTAAGAAAGAAGTAAGAAAGAAGAAAGAAAGAAGTAAGAAAGAAAGAAGAAAGAAGTAAGAAAGAAGTAAGAAAGAAAGAAGAAAGAAGTAAGAAAGAAGTGAGAAAGAAGTAAGAAAGAAGTAAGAAAGAAGTAAGAAAGAAGTAAGAAAGAAGTAAGAAAGAAAGAAGTAAGAAAGAAGTAAGAAAGAAAGAAGTTAGAAAGAAGTTAGAAAGAATTTAGAAATAAGAAAGAAAGAAAGAAGTTATAAAGAAGTAAGAAAGAAGTAAGAAAGAAGTAAGAAAGTAGTTAGAAAGAAGTAAGAAAGAAGTAAGAAAGAAAGAAGAAAGAAAGAAGAAAGAAAGAAGTAAGAAAGAAGAGAGAAAGAAAGAAGAAAGAAGTAAGAAAGAAGTAAGAAAGAAGTAAGAAAGAAAGAAGAAAGAAAGAAGAAAGAAAGAAGAAAGAGAGAAGAAAGAAAGAAGAAAGAAGTAGGAAAGAAGTAAGAAAGAAGAAAGAAAGAAGTAAGAAAGAAGAAAGAAAGAAGTAAGAAAGAAGAACGAAAGAAGAAAGAAAGAAGTAAGAAAGAAGTAAGAAAGAAGTAAGAAAGAAAGAAGAAAGAAGTAAGAAAAAAGTAAGAAAGAAGTACGAAAGAAGTAAGAAAGAAGTAAGAAAGAAAGAAGAAAGAAGTAAGAAAGAAGAAAGAAAGAAGTATGAAAAAAGTAAGAAAGAAGTAAGAAAGAAAGAAGTAAGAAAGAAGAAAGAAAGAAGTAAGAAAGAAGTCAGAAAGAAGAAAGAAAAAATTAAGAAGGAATGAAGAAAGAAGTAAGAAAGAAGTAAGAAAGAAGTAATAAAGAAGTAAGAAGGAATGAAGAAAGAAGTAAGAAAGAAGAAAGAAAGAAGTAAGAAAGAAGTAAGAAGTAAGAAAGAAGTAAGAAAGAAGTAAGAAAGAAGTAAGAAAGAAAGAAGAAAGAAGTAGGAAAGAAGTAAGAAAGAAGAAAGAAAGAAGTAAGAAAGAAGAAAGAAAGAAGTAGAAAGAAGTAAGAAAGAAGTAAGAAAAAAGAAGAAAGAAGTAAGAAGGAAGTAAGAATGAAGTACGAAAGAAGTAAGAAAGAAGTAAGAAAGAAAGAAGTAAGAAAGAAGTAAGAAAGAAAGAAGTAAGAAAGAAGTAAGAAAGAAGTAAGAAAGAAGTTAGAAAGAAGTAATAAAGAAGTAAGAAAGAAGAAAGAAAGAATTAAGAAAGAAGTAAGAAAGAAGTAAGAAAGAAGTACGAAAGAAGTAAGAAAGAAGTAAGAAAGAAAGAAGTAAGAAAGAAGTAAGAAAGAAAGAAGTTAGAAAGAAGTTAGAAAGAATTTAGAAATAAGAAAGAAAGAAGAAAGCAAGAAGAAAGAAAGAAAGAAGTAAGAAAGAAGTAAGAAAGAAGTAAGAAAGAAGTAAGAAAGAAAGAAGAAAGAAAGAAGAAAGAAAGAAGTAAGAAAGAAGTAAGAAAGAAGTAAGAAAGAAGTAAGAAAGAAGTAAGAAAGAAGTAAGAAAGAAGTAAGAAAGAAGAAAGAAAGAAGTAAGAAAGAAGAAAGAAAGAAGTAAGAAAGAAAGAAGAAAGAAGTAAGAAAGAAGTAAGAAAGAAAGAAGAAAGAAGTAAGAAAGAAGTGAGAAAGAAGTAAGAAAGAAGTAAGAAAGAAGTAAGAAAGAAGAAAGAAAGAAGTAGAAAGAAGTAAGAAAGAAGTAAGAAAGAAGTACGAAAGAAGTAAGAAAGAAGTAAGAAAGAAAGAAGTAAGAAAGAAGTAAGAAAGAAAGAAGTTAGAAAGAAGTTAGAAAGAATTTAGAAATAAGAAAGAAAGAAGAAAGCAAGAAGAAAGAAAGAAGTAAGAAAGAAGTAAGAAAGAAGTAAGAAAGAAGTAAGAAAGAAGTAAGAAAGAAGAAAGAAAGAAGTAAGAAAGAAGAAAGAAAGAAGTAAGAAAGAAAGAAGAAAGAAGTAAGAAAGAAGTAAGAATGAAAGTAGAAAGAAGTAAGAAAGAAGTAAGAAAGAAGTAAGAAAGAAGTAAGAAAGAAGTAAGAAAGAAGTAAGAAATAAGTAAGAAAGAAGAAAGAAGTAAGAAAGAAGTAAGAAAGAAAGAAGAAAGAATTAAGAAAGAAGTAAGAAAGAAGTAAGAAAGAAGTAAGAAAGAAGTAAGAAAAAAGTAGGAAAGAAGTAAGAGAGAAGAAAGAAAGAAGTAAGAAAGAAAGAAGAAAAAAGAAGTTAGAAAGAAGTAAGAAAGAAGTAAGAAAGAAGTAAGAAAGAAGAAAGAAAGAAGTAAGAAAGAAGAATGGAAGAAAGAAGAAAGAAGTAAGAAAGAAGTAAGAAAGAAGTAAAAAGAAGTAAGAAAGAAAGAAGTAAGAAAGAAGAAAGAAAGAAGTAAGAAAGAAAGAAGAAAGAAGAAGAAAGAAAGAAGAAAGAAGTAAGAAAGAAGTGAGAAAGAAGTAAGAAAGAAGTAAGAAAGAAATAAGAAAGAAGAAAGAAAGAAGTAAGAAAGAAGTAAGAAAGAAGTAAGAAAGAAGTAAGAAAGAAAGAAGAAAGATGAAAAAAGAAGTTAGAAAGAAGTAAGAAAGAAGTAAGAAAGAAGTAAGAAAGAAGAAAGAAAGAAGTAAGAAAGAAAGAAGAAAGAAGTAAGAAAGAAGTAAGAAAGAAGTAAGAAAGAATTAAGAAAGAAGTAAGAAAGAAAGAAGTAAGAAAGAAGTAAGAAAGAAGTAAGAAAGAAGTAGGAAAGAAGTAAGAAAGAAGTAAGAAAGAAGAAAGAAAGAAGTAAGAAAGAAGAAAGAAAGAATGAAGAAAGAAAGAAGTAAGAAAGAAGTAAGAAAGAAGTTAGAAAGAAGTAAGAAAGAAGTAAGAAAGAAGTACGAAAGAAGTAAGAAAGAAGAAGAAAGAAAGAAGAAAGAAAGAAGAAAGAAAGAAGTTAGAAAGAAGTAAGAAAGAAGTTAGAAAGAAGTAAGAAAGTGGTGAGAAAGAAGTAAGAAATAAGTAAGAAATAAGTAAGAAAGAAGTAAGAAAGAAAGAAGTAAGAAAGAAATAAGAAAGAAGTTAGAAAGAAGTTAGAAAGAATTTAGAAATAAGAAAGAAAGAAGTAAGAAAGAAGTAAGAAAGAAGTAAGAAAGAAGGAAGAAAGAAAGAAGAAAGAGGGAAGAAAGAAAGAAGAAAGAAAGAAGAAAGAAACAAGAAAGAAAGAAGAAAGAAAGAAGAAAGAAAGAAGAAAGAAAGAAGTAAGAAAGAAGTAAGAAAGAAGAAAGAAAAAATTAAGAAGGAATGAAGAAAGAAGTAAGAAAGAAGTAAGAAAGAAGTAATAAAGAAGTAAGAAGGAATGAAGAAAGAAGTAAGAAAGAAGAAAGAAAGAAGTAAGAAAGAAGTAAGAAGTAAGAAAGAAGTAAGAAAGAAGTAAGAAAGAAAGAAGAAAGAAGTAGGAAAGAAGTAAGAAAGAAGAAAGAAAGAAGTAAGAAAGAAGAAAGAAAGAAGTAAGAAAGAAGTAAGAAACAAGTAAGAAAGAAGTAAGAAAGAAGTAACAAAGAAGTTAGAAAGAAGTAAGAAAGAAGTAAGAAAGAAGTAAGAAAGAAAGAAGAAAGAAAGAAGAAAGAAAGAAGGAAGAGAGAAGAAAGAAAGAAGTAAGAAAGAAGTAAGAAAGAAGTAAGAAAGAAGTAAGAAAGAATTAAGAAGAACTAAGAAGGAATGAAGAAAGAAGTAAGAAAGAAGTAAGAAAGAAGTAAGAAAGAAGTAAGAAAGAAGAAAGAAAGAAGTAAGAAAGGAGAAAGAAAGAAGAAAGGACGAAGTAAGAAAGAAATAAGAAGGAAGTAAGAAAGAAGTAAGAAAGAAAGAAGAAAGAAAGAAGAAAGAAAGAAGAAAGAAAGAAGTTACAAAGAAGTAAGAAAGAAGTAAGAAAGAGGTAAGAAAGTAGTTAGAAAGAAGTAAGAAAGAAGTAAGAAAGAAAGAAGAAAGAAAGAAGAAAGAAAGAAGTAAGAAAGAAGAGAGAAAGAAAGAAGAAAGAAGTAAGAAAGAAGTAAGAAAGAAGTAAGAAAGAAGTAAGAAAGAAAGAAGAAAGAAAGAAGAAAGAAAGAAGAAAGAGAGAAGAAAGAAAGAAGAAAGAAGTAGGAAAGAAGTAAGAAAGAAGAAAGAAAGAAGTAAGAAAGAAGAAAGAAAGAAGTAAGAAAGAAGAAAGAAAGAAGAAAGAAAGAAGTAAGAAAGAAGTAAGAAAGAAGTAAGAAAGAAAGAAGAAAGAAGTAAGAAAAAAGTAAGAAAGAAGTACGAAAGAAGTAAGAAAGAAGTAAGAAAGAAAGAAGAAAGAAGTAAGAAACAAGTAAGAAAGAAGTATGAAAAAAGTAAGAAAGAAGTAAGAAAGAAAGAAGTAAGAAAGAAGAAAGAAAGAAGTAAGAAAGAAGTCAGAAAGAAGAAAGAAAAAATTAAGAAGGAATGAAGAAAGAAGTAAGAAAGAAGTAAGAAAGAAGTAATAAAGAAGTAAGAAGGAATGAAGAAAGAAGTAAGAAAGAAGAAAGAAAGAAGTAAGAAAGAAGTAAGAAGTAAGAAAGAAGTAAGAAAGAAAGAAGAAAGAAGTAGGAAAGAAGTAAGAAAGAAGAAAGAAAGAAGTAAGAAAGAAGAAAGAAAGAAGTAGAAAGAAGTAAGAAAGAAGTAAGAAAGAAAGAAGAAAGAAGTAAGAAGGAAGTAAGAATGAAGTACGAAAGAAGTAAGAAAGAAGTAAGAAAGAAAGAAGTAAGAAAGAAGTAAGAAAGAAAGAAGTAAGAAAGAAGTAAGAAAGAAGTAAGAAAGAAGTTAGAAAGAAGTAAGAAAGAAGTAAGAAAGAAGAAAGAAAGAAGTAAGAAAGAAAGAAGAAAAAAGTAAGAAAGAAGTAAGAAAGAAAGAAGAAAGAAGTAAGAAAGAAGTGAGAAAGAAGTAAGAAAGAAGTAAGAAAGAAGTAAGAAAGAAGTAAGAAAGAAGTAAGAAAGAAAGAAGTAAGAAAGAAGTAAGAAAGAAAGAAGTTAGAAAGAAGTTAGAAAGAATTTAGAAATAAGAAAGAAAGAAGAAAGCAAGAAGAAAGAAAGAAGTAAGAAAGAAGTAAGAAAGAAGTAAGAAAGAAGTAAGAAAGAAGTAAGAAAGAAGAAAGAAAGAAGTAAGAAAGAAGAAAGAAAGAAAGAAGTAAGAAAGAAGTAAGAAAGAAAGAAGTTAGAAAGAAGTTAGAAAGAATTTAGAAATGAGAAAGAAAGAAGAAAGCAAGAAGAAAGAAAGAAGTAAGAAAGAAGTAAGAAAGAAGTAAGAAAGAAGTAAGAAAGAAGTAAGAAAGAAGTAAGAAAGAAGAAAGAAAGAAGTAAGAAAGAAGAAAGAAAGAAGTAAGAAAGAAAGAAGAAAGAAGTAAGAAAGAAGTAAGAAAGAAAGAAGAAAGAAGTAAGAAAGAAGTAAGAAAGAAGTAAGAAAGAACTAAGAAAGAAGTAAGAAAGAAGTAAGAAAGAAGTAAGAAAGAAGAAAGAAAGAAGTAAGAAAGAAGTAAGAAAGAAAGAAGAAAGAATTAAGAAAGAAGTAAGAAAGAAGTAAGAAAGAAGTAAGAAAGAAGTAAGAAAGAAGTAAGAAAGAAGTAAGAAGGAATGAAGAAAGAAGTAAGAAAGAAGTTAGAAAGAAGTATAGAAAGAAGTAAGAAATAAGTAGGAAAGAAGTAAGAGAGAAGAAAGAAAGAAGTAAGAAAGAAAGAAGAAAAAGAAGTTAGAAAGAAGTAAGAAAGAAGTAAGAAAGAAGTAAGAAAGAAGAAAGAAAGAAGTAAGAAAGAAGAATGGAAGAAAGAAGAAAGAAGTAAGAAAGAAGTAAGAAAGAAGTAAGAAAGAAGTAAGAAAGAAAGAAGTAAGAAAGAAGAAAGAAAGAAGTAAGAAAGAAAGAAGAAAGAAGAAAGAAAGAAAGAAGAAAGAAGTAAGAAAGAAGTGAGAAAGAAGTAAGAAAGAAGTAAGAAAGAAGTAAGAAAGAAGAAAGAAAGAAGTAAGAAAGAAGTAAGAAAGAAGTAAGAAAGAAGTAAGAAAGAAGAAAGAAAGAAGTAAGAAAGAAAGAAGAAAGAAGTAAGAAAGAAGTAAGAAAGAATTAAGAGAGAAGTAAGAAAGAAAGAAGTAAGAAAGAAGTAAGAAAGAAGTAAGAAAGAAGTAAGACAGAAGTAAGAAAGAAGAAAGAAAGAATGAAGAAAGAAAGAAGTAAGAAAGAAGTAAGAAAGAAGTTAGAAAGAAGTAAGAAAGAAGTAAGAAAGAAGTACGAAAGAAGTAAGAAAGAAGTAAGAAAGAAAGAAGAAAGAAAGAAGTTAGAAAGAAGTAAGAAAGAAGTTAGAAAGAAGTAAGAAAGAGGTGAGAAAGAAGTAAGAAAGAAGTAAGAAATAAGTAAGAAAGAAGTAAGAAAGAAGTAAGAAAGAAGTAAGAAAGAAAGAAGAAAGAAAGAAGAAAGAGGGAAGAAAGAAAGAAGAAAGAAAGAAGAAAGAAGTAAGAAAGAAGTAAGAATGAAAGAAGAAAGAAAGAAGAAAGAAAGAAGTAAGAAAGAAGTAAGAAAGAAGAAAGAAAAAATTAAGAAGGAATGAAGAAAGAAGTAAGAAAGAAGTAAGAAAGAAGTAATAAAGAAGTAAGAAGGAATGAAGAAAGAAGTAAGAAAGAAGAAAGAAAGAAGTAAGAAAGAAGTAAGAAGTAAGAAAGAAGTAAGAAAGAAGTAAGAAAGAAAGAAGAAAGAAAGAAGAAAGAAAGAAGTAAGAAAGAAGTAAGAAAGAAGAAAGAAAAAATTAAGAAGGAATGAAGAAAGAAGTAAGAAAGAAGAAAGAAAGAAGTAAGAAAGAAGTAAGAAAGAAGTAAGAAAGAAGTAAGAAAGAAGTAAGAAAGAAGTAAGAAAGAAGTAAGAAAGAAGTAAGAAAGAAGTAAGAAAGAAGTAAGAAAGAAAGAAGAAAGAAAGAAGAAAGAAAGAAGGAAGAGAGAAGAAAGAAAGAAGTAAGAAAGAAGTAAGAAAGAAGTAAGAAAGAAGTAAGAAAGAATTAAGAAGAAGTAAGAAGGAATGAAGAAAGAAGTAAGAAAGAAGTAAGAAAGAAGTAAGAAAGAAGTTAGAAAGAAGTAAGAAAGAAAGAAGAAAGAAAGAAAGAAGAAAGAAAGAAGTTAGAAAGAAGTAAGAAAGAAGTAAGAAAGAAGAAAGAAAGAAGTAAGAAAGGAGAAAGAAAGAAGAAAGAACGAAGTAAGAAAAAAATAAGAAGGAAGTAAGAAAGAAGTAAGAAAGAAGTAAGAAAGAAAGAAGAAAGAAAGAAGAAAGAAAGAAGTTAGAAAGAAGTAAGAAAGAAGTAAGAAAGAAGTAAGAAAGTAGTTAGAAAGAAGTAAGAAAGAAGTAAGAAAGAAAGAAGAAAGAAAGAAGAAAGAAAGAAGAAAAAATAAGTTAGAAAGAAGTAAGAAAGAAAGAAGAAAGAAGTAAGAAAGAAGTAAGAAACAAGTAAGAAAGAAAGAAGAAAGAAAGAAAGAAGAAAGAAAGAAGTTAGAAAGAAGTAATAAAGAAGTAAGAAAGAAGTAAGAAAGAAGAAAGAAAGAATTAAGAAAGGAGAAAGAAAGAAGAAAGAACGAAGTAAGAAAGAAATAAGAAGGAAGTAAGAAAGAAGTAAGAAAGAAGTAAGAAAGAAAGAAGAAAGAAAGAAGAAAGAAAGAAGAAAGAAAGAAGTTATAAAGAAGTAAGAAAGAAGTAAGAAAGAAGTAAGAAAGTAGTTAGAAAGAAGTAAGAAAGAAGTAAGAAAGAACGAAGAAAGAAAGAAGAAAGAAGTAAGAAAGAAAGAAGAAAGAAAGAAAGAAGAAAGAAGTAAGAAAGAATTAAGAAAGAAGTAAGAAAGAAGTAAGAAAGAAGTAAGAAATAAAGAAGAAAGAAAGAAGAAAGAAAGAAGAAAGAGAGAAGAGAGAAAGAAGAAAGAAGTAGGAAAGAAGTAAGAAAGAAGAAAGAAAGAAGTAAGAAAGAAGAAAGACGTAAGAAAGAAAGAAGAAAGAAAGAAGAAAGAAAGAAGTAAGAAAGAAGTAAGAAAGAAGTAAGAAAGAAAGAAGAAAGAAGTAAGAAAGAAGTAAGAAAGAAGTATGAAAAAAGTAAGAAAGAAGTAAGAAAGAAAGAAGTAAGAAAGAAGTAAGAAAGAAGTAAGAAAGAAGTCAGAAAGAAGAAAGAAAACATTAAGAAGGAATGAAGAAAGAAGTAAGAAAGAAGTAAGAAAGAAGTAATAAAGATGTAAGAAGGAATGAAGAAAGAAGTAAGAAAGAAGTAAGAAAGAAGTAAGAAAGAAGTAAGAAGTAAGAAAGAAGTAAGAAAGAAGTAAGAAAGAAAGAAGAAAGAAGTAGGAAAGAAGTAAGAAAGAAGAAAGAAAGAAGTAAGAAAGAAGAAAGAAAGAAGTAGAAAGAAGTAAGAAAGAAGTAAGAAAGAAAGAAGAAAGAAGTAAGAAAGAAGTAAGAATGAAGTACGAAAGAAGTAAGAAAGAAGTAAGAAAGAAAGAAGTAAGAAAGAAGTAAGAAAGAAAGAAGTAAGAAAGAAGTAAGAAAGAAGTAAGAAAGAAGTTAGAAAGAAGTAAGAAAGAAGTAAGAAAGAAGTAAGAAAGAAGTAAGAAAGAAGTAAGAAAGAAGTAAGAAAGAAATAAGAAAGAAGTAAGAAAGAAGTAAGAAAGAAAGAAGAAAGAAGTAAGAAAGAAGTGAGAAAGAAGTAAGAAAGAAGTAAGAAAGAAGTAAGAAAGAAGTAAGAAAGAAGTAAGAAAGAAGTAAGAAAGAAGTAAGAAAGAAGTAAGAAAGAAGTAAGAAAGAAAGAATAAAGAAAGAAGAAAGAAAGAAGAAAGAAAGAAGTTAGAAAGAAGTTAGAAAGAAGTAAGAAAGAAGTAAGAAAGAAGTAAGAAAGAAGTAAGAAAGAAGTAAGAAAGAAGAAAGAAAAAATAAGAAAGAAGAAAGAAAGAAGAAAGAAAGAAGTAAGAAAGAAGTAAGAAAGAAGTAAGAAAGAAGAAAGAAAGAAGTAAGAAAGAAGAAAGAAAGAAAGAAGTAAGAAAGAAGTAAGAAAGAAAGAAGTTAGAAAGAAGTTAGAAAGAAGTTAGAAAGAATTTAGAAATAAGAAAGAAAGAAGTAAGAAAGAAGAAAGAAAGAAGTTATAAAGAAGTAAGAAAGAAGTAAGAAAGAAGTAAGAAAGAAGAAAGAAAGAAGTAAGAAAGAAGAAAGAAAGAAGTAAGAAAGAAAGAAGAAAGAAGTAAGAAAGAAGTAAGAAAGAAAGAAGAAAGAAGTAAGAAAGAAGTAAGAAAGAAGTAAGAAAGAAGTAAGAAAGAAGTAAGAAAGAAGTAAGAAATAAGTAAGAAAGAAGAAAGAAAGAAGTAAGAAAGAAGTAAGAAAGAAAGAAGAAAGAATTAAGAAAGAAGTAAGAAAGAAGTAAGAAAGAAGTAAGAAAGAAGTAAGAAAGAAGTAAGAAAGAAGTAAGAAGGAATGAAGAAAGAAGTAAGAAAGAAGTTAGAAAGAAGTATAGAAAGAAGTAAGAAATAAGTAGGAAAGAAGTAAGAGAGAAGAAAGAAAGAAGTAAGAAAGAAAGAAGAAAAAAGAAGTTAGAAAGAAGTAAGAAAGAAGTAAGAAAGAAGTAAGAAAGAAGTAAGAAAGAAGTAAGAAAGAAGTAAGAAAGAAGTAAGAAAGAAGTAAGAAAGAAAGAATAAAGAAAGAAGAAAGAAAGAAGAAAGAAAGAAGTTAGAAAGAAGTTAGAAAGAAGTAAGAAAGAAGTAAGAAAGAAGTAAGAAAGAAGTAAGAAAGAAGTAAGAAAGAAGAAAGAAAAAATAAGAAAGAAGAAAGAAAGAAAGAAGAAAGAAAGAAGTAAGAAAGAAGTAAGAAAGAAGTAAGAAAGAAGAAAGAAAGAAGTAAGAAAGAAGAAAGAAAGAAAGAAGTAAGAAAGAAGTAAGAAAGAAAGAAGTTAGAAAGAAGTTAGAAAGAAGTTAGAAAGAATTTAGAAATAAGAAAGAAAGAAGTAAGAAAGAAGAAAGAAAGAAGTAAGAAAGAAGTAAGAAAGAAGTAAGAAAGAAGTAAGAAAGAAGAAAGAAAGAAGTAAGAAAGAAGAAAGAAAGAAGTAAGAAAGAAAGAAGAAAGAAGTAAGAAAGAAGTAAGAAAGAAAGAAGAAAGAAGTAAGAAAGAAGTAAGAAAGAAGTAAGAAAGAAGTAAGAAAGAAGTAAGAAATAAGTAAGAAAGAAGAAAGAAAGAAGTAAGAAAGAAGTAAGAAAGAAAGAAGAAAGAATTAAGAAAGAAGTAAGAAAGAAGTAAGAAAGAAGTAAGAAAGAAGTAAGAAAGAAGTAAGAAAGAAGTAAGAAGGAATGAAGAAAGAAGTAAGAAAGAAGTTAGAAAGAAGTATAGAAAGAAGTAAGAAATAAGTAGGAAAGAAGTAAGAGAGAAGAAAGAAAGAAGTAAGAAAGAAAGAAGAAAAAAGAAGTTAGAAAGAAGTAAGAAAGAAGTAAGAAAGAAGTAAGAAAGAAGAAAGAAAGAAGTAAGAAAGAAGAATGGAAGAAAGAAGAAAGAAGTAAGAAAGAAGTAAGAAAGAAGTAAGAAAGAAGTAAGAAAGAAAGAAGTAAGAAAGAAGAAAGAAAGAAGTAAGAAAGAAAGAAGAAAGAAGAAAGAAAGAAAGAAGAAAGAAGTAAGAAAGAAGTGAGAAAGAAGTAAGAAAGAAGTAAGAAAGAAGTAAGAAAGAAGAAAGAAAGAAGTAAGAAAGAAGTAAGAAAGAAGTAAGAAAGAAGTTAGAAAGAAAGAAGAAAGAAGTAAGAAAGAAAGAAGTAAGAAAGAAGTAAGAAAGAAGTAAGAAAGAAGTAAGAAAGAAGTAAGAAAGAAGAAAGACAGAAGTAAGAAAGAAGAAAGAAAGAATGAAGAAAGAAAGAAGTAAGAAAGAAGTAAGAAAGAAGTTAGAAAGAAGTAAGAAAGAAGTAAGAAAGAAGTACGAAAGAAGTAAGAAAGAAGTAAGAAAGAAAGAAGAAAGAAAGAAGAAAGAAAGAAGTTAGAAAGAAGTAAGAAAGAATTTAGAAAGAAGTAAGAAAGGGGTGAGAAAGAAGTAAGAAAGAAGTAAGAAATAAGTAAGAAAGAAGTAAGAAAGAAAGAAGTAAGAAAGAAATAAGAAAGAAGTTAGAAAGAAGTTAGAAAGAATTTAGAAATAAGAAAGAAAGAAGTAAGAAAGAAGAAAGAAAGAAGAAAGAAAGAAGTAAGAAAGAAGTAAGAAAGAAGAAAGAAAAAATTAAGAAGGAATGAAGAAAGAAGTAAGAAAGAAGTAAGAGAGAAGTAATAAAGAAGTAAGAAAGAAGTAAGAAAGAAGAAAGAAAAAATTAAGAAGGAATGAAGAAAGAAGTAAGAAAGAAGAAAGAAAGAAGTAAGAAAGAAGTAAGAAAGAAGTAAGAAAGAAGTAAGAAAGAAGTAAGAAAGAAGTTAGAAAGAAGTAAGAAAGAAGTAAGAAAGATGTAAGAAAGAAAGAAGAAAGAAAGAAGAAAGAAAGAAGGAAGAGAGAAGAAAGAAAGAAGTAAGAAAGAAGTAAGAAAGAAGTAAGAAAGAAGTAAGAAAGAATTAAGAAGAAGTAAGAAGGAATGAAGAAAGAAGTAAGAAAGAAGTAAGAAAGAAGTAAGAAAGAAGTTAGAAAGAAGTAAGAAAGAAAGAAGAAAGAAAGAAAGAAGAAAGAAAGAAGTTAGAAAGAAGTAAGAAAGAAGTAAGAAAGAAGAAAGAAAGAAGTAAGAAAGGAGAAAGAAAGAAGAAAGAACGAAGTAAGAAAAAAATAAGAAGGAAGTAAGAAAGAAGTAAGAAAGAAAGAAGAAAGAAAGAAGAAAGAAAGAAGTTAGAAAGAAGTAAGAAAGAAGTAAGAAAGAAGTAAGAAAGTAGTTAGAAAGAAGTAAGAAAGAAGTAAGAAAGAAAGAAGAAAGAAAGAAGAAAGAAAGAAGAAAAAATAAGTTAGAAAGAAGTAAGAAAGAAAGAAGAAAGAAGTAAGAAAGAAGTAAGAAAGAAGTAAGAAAGAAAGAAGAAAGAAAGAAAGAAGAAAGAAAGAAGTTAGAAAGAAGTAATAAAGAAGTAAGAAAGAAGTAAGAATGAAGAAAGAAAGAAATAAGAAAGGAGAAAGAAAGAAGAAAGAACGAAGTAAGAAAGAAATAAGAAGGAAGTAAGAAAGAAGTAGGAAAGAAGTAAGAAAGAAAGAAGAAAGAAAGAAGAAAGAAAGAAGAAAGAAAGAAGTTATAAAGAAGTAAGAAAGAAGTAAGAAAGAAGTAAGAAAGTAGTTAGAAAGAAGTAAGAAAGAAGTAAGAAAGAACGAAGAAAGAAAGAAGAAAGAAGTAAGAAAGAAAGAAGAAAGAAAGAAAGAAGAAAGAAGTAAGAAAGAATTAAGAAAGAAGTAAGAAAGAAGTAAGAAAGAAGTAAGAAATAAAGAAGAAAGAAAGAAGAAAGAAAGAAGAAAGAGAGAAGAGAGAAAGAAGAAAGAAGTAGGAAAGAAGTAAGAAAGAAGAAAGAAAGAAGTAAGAAAGAAGAAAGACGTAAGAAAGAAAGAAGAAAGAAATAAGAATGAAAGAAGTAAGAAAGAAGTAAGAAAGAAGTAAGAAAGAAAGAAGAAAGAAGTAAGAAAAAAGTAAGAAAGAAGTACGAAAGAAGTAAGAAAGAAGTAAGAAAGAAAGAAGTAAGAAAGAAGTAAGAAAGAAGTAAGAAAGAAGTAAGAAAGAAGTAAGAAAGAAAGAAGAAAGAAGTAAGAAAGAAGTAAGAAAGAAGTATGAAAAAAGTAAGAAAGAAGTAAGAAAGAAAGAAGTAAGAAAGAATTAAGAAAGAAGTAAGAAAGAAGTCAGAAAGAAGAAAGAAAACATTAAGAAGGAATGAAGAAAGAAGTAAGAATGAAGTAAGAAAGAAGTAATAAAGATGTAAGAAGGAATGAAGAAAGAAGTAAGAAAGAAGAAAGAAAGAAGTAAGAAAGAAGTAAGAAGTAAGAAAGAAGTAAGAAAGAAGTAAGAAAGAAAGAAGAAAGAAGTAGGAAAGAAGTAAGAAAGAAGAAAGAAAGAAGTAAGAAAGAAGAAAGAAAGAAGTAGAAAGAAGTAAGAAAGAAGTAAGAAAGAAAGAAGAAAGAAGTAAGAAAGAAGTAAGAATGAAGTACGAAAGAAGTAAGAAAGAAGTAAGAAAGAAAGAAGTAAGAAAGAAGTAAGAAAGAAAGAAGTAAGAAAGAAGTAAGAAAGAAGTAAGAAAGAAGTTAGAAAGAAGTAAGAAAGAAGTAAGAAAGAAGTAAGAAAGAAGTAAGAAAGAAGTAAGAAAGAAGTAAGAAAGAAAGAAGAAAGAAGTAAGAAAGAAGTAAGAAAGAAAGAAGAAAGAAGTAAGAAAGAAGTGAGAAAGAAGTAAGAAAGAAGTAAGAAAGAAGTAAGAAAGAAGTAAGAAAGAAGTAAGAAAGAAGTACGAAAGAAGTAAGAAAGAAGTAAGAAAGAAAGAAGTAAGAAAAAAGTAAGAAAGAAGGAAGTTAGAAAGAAGTTAGAAAGAATTTAGAAATAAGAAAGAAAGAAGAAAGCAAGAAGAAAGAAAGAAAGAAGTAAGAAAGAAGTAAGAAAGAAGTAAGAAAGAAAGAAGAAAGAAAAAGAAAGAAAGAAGTAAGAAAGAAGTAAGAAAGAAGTAAGAAAGAAGTAAGAAAGAAGTAAGAAAGAAGTAAGAAAGAAGTAAGAAAGAAAGAAGAAAGAAAGAAGAAAGAAAGAAGAAAGAAAGAAGTTAGAAAGAAGTTAGAAAGAAGTAAGAAAGAAGTAAGAAAGAAGTAAGAAAGAAGTAAGAAAGAAGTAAGAAAGAAGAAAGAAAAAATAAGAAACAAGAAAGAAAGAAAGAAGAAAGAAAGAAGTAAGAAAGAAGTAAGAAAGAAGTAAGAAAGAAGTTAGAAAGAAGTAAGAAAGAAAGAAGAAAGAAAGAAAGAAGAAAGAAAGAAGTTAGAAAGAAGTAAGAAAGAAGTAAGAAAGAAGTAAGAAAGAAAGAAGAAAGAAAGAAGAAAGAAAGAAGTTAGAAAGAAGAAAGAAGTAAGAAAGAAGTTAGAAAGAAGTTAGAAAGAAGTAAGAAAGAAGTAAGAAAGAAGTAAGAAAGAAGTAAGAAATAAGTAAGAAAGAAAGAAGAAAGAAAGAAGTTAGAAAGAAGTAAGAAAGAAGTAAGAAAGAAGTAAGAAAGAAGAAAGAAAGAAGTAAGAAAGGAGAAAGAAGAAAGAAGGAAGTAAGAAAGGAGTAAGAAAGAAGTAAGAAAGAAAGAAGAAAGAAAGAAGAAAGAAAGAAGTTATAAAGAAGTAAGAAAGAAGTAAGAAAGAAGTAAGAACGTAGTTAGAAAGAAGAAAGAAAGAAGTAAGAAAGAAGAAAGAAAGAAAGAAGAAAGAAGTAAGAAAGAATTAAGAAAGAAGTAAGAAAGAAGTAAGAAAGAAAGAAGAAAGAAAGAAGAAAGAAAGAAGAAAGAGAGAAGAGAGAAAGAAGAAAGAAGTAGGAAAGAAGTAAGAAAGAAGAAAGAAAGAAGTAAGAAAGAAGTAAGAAAGAAGTAAGAAAGAAAGAAGAAAGAAGTAAGAAAAAAGTAAGAAAGAAGTACGAAAGAAGTAAGAAAGAAGTAAGAAAGAAAGAAGTAAGAAAGAAGTAAGAAAGAAGTAAGAAAGAAGTTTAGAAAGAAGTAAGAAAAAAAGAAGAAAGAAGTAAGAAAGAAGTAAGAAAGAAGTATGAAAAAAGTAAGAAAGAAGTAAGAAAGAAAGAAGTAAGAAAGAAGTAAGAAAGAAGTAAGAAAGAAGTCAGAAAGAAGAAAGAAAAAATTAAGAAGGAATGAAGAAAGAAGTAAGAAAGAAGTAAGAAAGAAGTAATAAAGAAGAAAGAAGGAATGAAGAAAGAAGTAAGAAAGAAGAAAGAAAGAAGTAAGAAAGAAGTAAGAAGTAAGAAACAAGTAAGAAAGAAGTAAGAAAGAAAGAAGAAAGAAGTAGGAAAGAAGTAAGAAAGAAGAAAGAAAGAAGTAAGAAAGAAGTAAGAAAGAAGAAAGAAAGAAGTAAGAAAGAAGTAAGAAGTAAGAAAGAAGTAAGAAAGAAGTAAGAAAGAAAGAAGAAAGAAGTAGGAAAGAAGTAAGATAGAAGAAAGAAAGAAGTAAGAAAGAAGAAAGAAAGAAGTAGAAAGAAGTAAGAAAGAAAGAAGAAAGAATTAAGAAAGAAGTAAGAAAGAAGTAAGAAAGAAGTAAGAAAGAAGTAAGAAAGAAGTAAGAAAGAAGTAAGAAGGAATGAAGAAAGAAGTAAGAAAGAAGTTAGAAAGAAGTATAGAAAGAAGTAAGAACTAAGTAGGAAAGAAGTAAGAGAGAAGAAAGAAAGAAGTAAGAAAGAAAGAAGAAAAAAGAAGTTAGAAAGAAGTAAGAAAGAAGTAAGAAAGAAGTAAGAAAGAAGAAAGAAAGAAGTAAGAAAGAAGAATGGAAGAAAGAAGAAAGAAGTAAGAAAGAAGTAAGAAAGAAGTAAGAAAGAAGTAAGAAAGAAAGAAGTAAGAAAGAAGAAAGAAAGAAGTAAGAAAGAAAGAAGAAAGAAGAAAGAAAGAAAGAAGAAAGAAGTAAGAAAGAAGTGAGAAAGAAGTAAGAAAGAAGTAAGAAAGAAGTAAGAAAGAAGAAAGAAAGAAGTAAGAAAGAAGTAAGAAAGAAGTAAGAAAGAAGTAAGAAAGAAGAAAGAAAGAAGTAAGAAAGAAAGAAGAAAGAAGTAAGAAAGAAGTAAGAAAGAATTAAGAAAGAAGTAAGAAAGAAAGAAGTAAGAAAGAAGTAAGAAAGAAGTAAGAAAGAAGTAAGACAGAAGTAAGAAAGAAGAAAGAAAGAATGAAGAAAGAAAGAAGTAAGAAAGAAGTAAGAAAGAAGTTAGAAAGAAGTAAGAAAGAAGTAAGAAAGAAGTACGAAAGAAGTAAGAAAGAAGTAAGAAAGAAAGAAGAAAGAAAGAAGAAAGAAAGAAGTTAGAAAGAAGTAAGAAAGAAGTTAGAAAGAAGTAAGAAAGAGGTGAGAAAGAAGTAAGAAAGAAGTAAGAAATAAGTAAGAAAGAAGTAAGAAAGAAGTAAGAAAGAAGTAAGAAAGAAAGAAGAAAGAAAGAAGAAAGAGGGAAGAAAGAAAGAAGAAAGAAAGAAGAAAGAAGTAAGAAAGAGGTAAGAATGAAAGAAGAAAGAAAGAAGAAAGAAAGAAGTAAGAAAGAAGTAAGAAAGAAGAAAGAAAAAATTAAGAAGGAATGAAGAAAGAAGTAAGAAAGAAGTAAGAAAGAAGTAATAAAGAAGTAAGAAGGAATGAAGAAAGAAGTAAGAAAGAAGAAAGAAAGAAGTAAGAAAGAAGTAAGAAGTAAGAAAGAAGTAAGAAAGAAGTAAGAAAGAAAGAAGAAAGAAAGAAGAAAGAAAGAAGTAAGAAAGAAGTAAGAAAGAAGAAAGAAAAAATTAAGAAGGAATGAAGAAAGAAGTAAGAAAGAAGAAAGAAAGAAGTAAGAAAGAAGTAAGAAAGAAGTAAGAAAGAAGTAAGAAAGAAGTAAGAAAGAAGTAAGAAAGAAGTAAGAAAGAAGTAAGAAAGAAGTAAGAAAGAAAGAAGAAAGAAAGAAGAAAGAAAGAAGGAAGAGAGAAGAAAGAAAGAAGTAAGAAAGAAGTAAGAAAGAAGTAAGAAAGAAGTAAGAAAGAATTAAGAAGAAGTAAGAAGGAATGAAGAAAGAAGTAAGAAAGAAGTAAGAAAGAAGTAAGAAAGAAGTTAGAAAGAAGTAAGAAAGAAAGAAGAAAGAAAGAAAGAAGAAAGAAAGAAGTTAGAAAGAAGTAAGAAAGAAGTAAGAAAGAAGAAAGAAAGAAGTAAGAAAGGAGAAAGAAAGAAGAAAGAACGAAGTAAGAAAAAAATAAGAAGGAAGTAAGAAAGAAGTAAGAAAGAAGTAAGAAAGAAAGAAGAAAGAAAGAAGAAAGAAAGAAGTTAGAAAGAAGTAAGAAAGAAGTAAGAAAGAAGTAAGAAAGTAGTTAGAAAGAAGTAAGAAAGAAGTAAGAAAGAAAGAAGAAAGAAAGAAGAAAGAAAGAAGAAAAAATAAGTTAGAAAGAAGTAAGAAAGAAAGAAGAAAGAAGTAAGAAAGAAGTAAGAAACAAGTAAGAAAGAAAGAAGAAAGAAAGAAAGAAGAAAGAAAGAAGTTAGAAAGAAGTAATAAAGAAGTAAGAAAGAAGTAAGAAAGAAGAAAGAAAGAATTAAGAAAGGAGAAAGAAAGAAGAAAGAACGAAGTAAGAAAGAAATAAGAAGGAAGTAAGAAAGAAGTAAGAAAGAAGTAAGAAAGAAAGAAGAAAGAAAGAAGAAGGAAAGAAGAAAGAAAGAAGTTATAAAGAAGTAAGAAAGAAGTAAGAAAGAAGTAAGAAAGTAGTTAGAAAGAAGTAAGAAAGAAGTAAGAAAGAACGAAGAAAGAAAGAAGAAAGAAGTAAGAAAGAAAGAAGAAAGAAAGAAAGAAGAAAGAAGTAAGAAAGAATTAAGAAAGAAGTAAGAAAGAAGTAAGAAAGAAGTAAGAAATAAAGAAGAAAGAAAGAAGAAAGAAAGAAGAAAGAGAGAAGAGAGAAAGAAGAAAGAAGTAGGAAAGAAGTAAGAAAGAAGAAAGAAAGAAGTAAGAAAGAAGAAAGACGTAAGAAAGAAAGAAGAAAGAAAGAAGAAAGAAAGAAGTAAGAAAGAAGTAAGAAAGAAGTAAGAAAGAAAGAAGAAAGAAGTAAGAAAAAAGTAAGAAAGAAGTACGAAAGAAGTAAGAAAGAAGTAAGAAAGAAGTAAGAAAGAAGTAAGAAAGAAGAAAGAAAGAAAGAAGAAAGAAGTAAGAAAGAAGTAAGAAAGAAGTATGAAAAAAGTAAGAAAGAAGTAAGAAAGAAAGAAGTAAGAAAGAAGTAAGAAAGAAAGAAGTAAGAAAGAAGTAAGAAAGAAGTAAGAAAGAAGTTAGAAAGAAGTAAGAAAGAAGTAAGAAGTAAGAAAGAAGTAAGAAAGAAGTAAGAAAGAAAGAAGAAAGAAGTAGGAAAGAAGTAAGAAAGAAGAAAGAAAGAAGTAAGAAAGAAGAAAGAAAGAAGTAGAAAGAAGTAAGAAAGAAGTAAGAAAGAAAGAAGAAAGAAGTAAGAAAGAAGTAAGAATGAAGTACGAAAGAAGTAAGAAAGAAGTAAGAAAGAAAGAAGTAAGAAAGAAGTAAGAAAGAAAGAAGTAAGAAAGAAGTAAGAAAGAAGTAAGAAAGAAGTTAGAAAGAAGTAAGAAAGAAGTAAGAAAGAAGTAAGAAAGAAGTAAGAAAGAAGTAAGAAAGAAGTAAGAAAGAAAGAAGAAAGAAGTAAGAAAGAAGTAAGAAAGAAAGAAGAAAGAAGTAAGAAAGAAGTGAGAAAGAAGTAAGAAAGAAGTAAGAAAGAAGTAAGAAAGAAGTAAGAAAGAAGTAAGAAAGAAGTACGAAAGAAGTAAGAAAGAAGTAAGAAAGAAAGAAGTAAGAAAGAAGTAAGAAAGAAGTAAGAAAGAAAGAAGTTAGAAAGAAGTTAGAAAGAATTTAGAAATAAGAAAGAAAGAAGAAAGCAAGAAGAAAGAAAGAAAGAAGTAAGAAAGAAGTAAGAAAGAAGTAAGAAAGAAAGAAGAAAGAAAAAGAAAGAAAGAAGTAAGAAAGAAGTAAGAAAGAAGTAAGAAAGAAGTAAGAAAGAAGTAAGAAAGAAGTAAGAAAGAAAGAAGAAAGAAAGAAGAAAGAAAGAAGAAAGAAAGAAGTTAGAAAGAAGTTAGAAAGAAGTAAGAAAGAAGTAAGAAAGAAGTAAGAAAGAAGTAAGAAAGAAGTAAGAAAGAAGAAAGAAAAAATAAGAAAGAAGAAAGAAAGAAAGAAGAAAGAAAGAAGTAAGAAAGAAGTAAGAAAGAAGTAAGAAAGAAGAAAGAAAGAAGTAAGAAAGAAGAAAGAAAGAAAGAAGTAAGAAAGAAGTAAGAAAGAAAGAAGTTAGAAAGAAGTTAGAAAGAATTTAGAAATAAGAAAGAAAGAAGTAAGAAAGAAGAAAGAAAGAAGTAAGAAAGAAGTAAGAAAGAAGTAAGAAAGAAGTAAGAAAGAAGAAAGAAAGAAGTAAGAAAGAAGAAAGAAAGAAGTAAGAAATAAAGAAGAAAGAAGTAAGAAAGAAGTAAGAAAGAAAGAAGAAAGAAGTAAGAAAGAAGTAAGAAAGAAGTAAGAAAGAAGTAAGAAAGAAGTAAGAAAGAAGTAAGAAATAAGTAAGAAAGAAGAAAGAAAGAAGTAAGAAAGAAGTAAGAAAGAAAGAAGAAAGAATTAAGAAAGAAGTAAGAAAGAAGTAAGAAAGAAGTAAGAAAGAAGTAAGAAAGAAGTAAGAAAGAAGTAAGAAGGAATGAAGAAAGAAGTAAGAAAGAAGTTAGAAAGAAGTATAGAAAGAAGTAAGAAATAAGTAGGAAAGAAGTAAGAGAGAAGAAAGAAAGAAGTAAGAAAGAAAGAAGAAAAAAGAAGTTAGAAAGAAGTAAGAAAGAAGTAAGAAAGAAGTAAGAAAGAAGAAAGAAAGAAGTAAGAAAGAAGAATGGAAGAAAGAAGAAAGAAGTAAGAAAGAAGTAAGAAAGAAGTAAGAAAGAAGTAAGAAAGAAAGAAGTAAGAAAGAAGAAAGAAAGAAGTAAGAAAGAAAGAAGAAAGAAGAAAGAAAGAAAGAAGAAAGAAGTAAGAAAGAAGTGAGAAAGAAGTAAGAAAGAAGTAAGAAAGAAGTAAGAAAGAAGAAAGAAAGAAGTAAGAAAGAAGTAAGAAAGAAGTAAGAAAGAAGTTAGAAAGAAAGAAGAAAGATGAAAAAAGAAGTCAGAAAGAAGTAAGAAAGAAGTAAGAAAGAAGTAAGAAAGAAGTAAGAAAGAAGAAAGAAAGAAGTAAGAAAGAAGAAAGAAGTAAGAAAGAAGTAAGAAAGAATTAAGAAAGAAGTAAGAAAGAAAGAAGTAAGAAAGAAGTAAGAAAGAAGTAAGAAAGAAGTAAGAAAGAAGTAAGAAAGAAGTAAGAAAGAAGAAAGACAGTAGTAAGAAAGAAGAAAGAAAGAATGAAGAAAGAAAGAAGTAAGAAAGAAGTAAGAAAGAAGTTAGAAAGAAGTAAGAAAGAAGTAAGAAAGAAGTACGAAAGAAGTAAGAAAGAAGTAAGAAAGAAAGAAGAAAGAAAGAAGAAAGAAAGAAGTTAGAAAGAAGTAAGAAAGAATTTAGAAAGAAGTAAGAAAGAGGTGAGAAAGAAGTAAGAAAGAAGTAAGAAATAAGTAAGAAAGAAGTAAGAAAGAAAGAAGTAAGAAAGAAATAAGAAAGAAGTTAGAAAGAAGTTAGAAAGAATTTAGAAATAAGAAAGAAAGAAGTAAGAAAGAAGTAAGAAAGAAGTAAGAAAGAAAGAAGAAAGAAAGAAGAAAGAGGGAAGAAAGAAAGAAGAAAGAAAGAAGAAAGAAAGAAGAAAGAAAGAAGAAAGAAAGAAGAAAGAAAGAAGTAAGAAAGAAGTAAGAAAGAAGAAAGAAAAAATTAAGAAGGAATGAAGAAAGAAGTAAGAAAGAAGTAAGAGAGAAGTAATAAAGAAGTAAGAAGGAATGAAGAAAGAAGTAAAAAGAAGAAAGAAAGAAGTAAGAAAGAAGTAAGAAGTAAGAAAGAAGTAAGAAAGAAGTAAGAAAGAAAGAAGAAAGAAAGAAGAAAGAAAGAAGTAAGAAAGAAGTAAGAAAGAAGAAAGAAAAAATTAAGAAGGAATGAAGAAAGAAGTAAGAAAGAAGAAAGAAAGAAGTAAGAAAGAAGTAAGAAAGAAGTAAGAAAGAAGTAAGAAAGAAGTAAGAAAGAAGTTAGAAAGAAGTAAGAAAGAAGTAAGAAAGAAGTAAGAAAGAAAGAAGAAAGAAAGAAGAAAGAAAGAAGGAAGAGAGAAGAAAGAAAGAAGTAAGAAAGAAGTAAGAAAGAAGTAAGAAAGAAGTAAGAAAGAATTAAGAAGAAGTAAGAAGGAATGAAGAAAGAAGTAAGAAAGAAGTAAGAAAGAAGTAAGAAAGAAGTTAGAAAGAAGTAAGAAAGAAAGAAGAAAGAAAGAAAGAAGAAAGAAAGAAGTTAGAAAGAAGTAAGAAAGAAGTAAGAAAGAAGAAATAAAGAAGTAAGAAAGGAGAAAGAAAGAAGAAAGAACGAAGTAAGAAAAAAATAAGAAGGAAGTAAGAAAGAAGTAAGAAAGAAAGAAGAAAGAAAGAAGAAAGAAAGAAGTTAGAAAGAAGTAAGAAAGAAGTAAGAAAGAAGTAAGAAAGTAGTTAGAAAGAAGTAAGAAAGAAGTAAGAAAGAAAGAAGAAAGAAAGAAGAAAGAAAGAAGAAAAAATAAGTTAGAAAGAAGTAAGAAAGAAAGAAGAAAGAAGTAAGAAAGAAGTAAGAAAGAAAGAAGAAAGAAAGAAAGAAGAAAGAAAGAAGTTAGAAAGAAGTAATAAAGAAGTAAGAAAGAAGTAAGAAAGAAGAAAGAAAGAAATAAGAAAGGAGAAAGAAAGAAGAAAGAACGAAGTAAGAAAGAAATAAGAAGGAAGTAAGAAAGAAGTAAGAAAGAAGTAAGAAAGAAAGAAGAAAGAAAGAAGAAAGAAAGAAGAAAGAAAGAAGTTATAAAGAAGTAAGAAAGAAGTAAGAAAGAAGTAAGAAAGTAGTTAGAAAGAAGTAAGAAAGAAGTAAGAAAGAACGAAGAAAGAAAGAAGAAAGAAGTAAGAAAGAAAGAAGAAAGAAAGAAAGAAGAAAGAAGTAAGAAAGAATTAAGAAAGAAGTAAGAAAGAAGTAAGAAAGAAGTAAGAAATAAAGAAGAAAGAAAGAAGAAAGAAAGAAGAAAGAGAGAAGAGAGAAAGAAGAAAGAAGTAGGAAAGAAGTAAGAAAGAAGAAAGAAAGAAGTAAGAAAGAAGAAAGACGTAAGAAAGAAAGAAGAAAGAAAGAAGAATGAAAGAAGTAAGAAAGAAGTAAGAAAGAAGTAAGAAAGAAAGAATAAAGAAGTAAGAAAAAAGTAAGAAAGAAGTACGAAAGAAGTAAGAAAGAAGTAAGAAAGAAAGAAGTAAGAAAGAAGTAAGAAAGAAGTAAGAAAGAAGTAAGAAAGAAGTAAGAAAGAAAGAAGAAAGAAGTAAGAAAGAAGTAAGAAAGAAGTATGAAAAAAGTAAGAAAGAAGTAAGAAAGAAAGAAGTAAGAAAGAAGTAAGAAAGAAGTAAGAAAGAAGTCAGAAAGAAGAAAGAAAACATTAAGAAGGAATGAAGAAAGAAGTAAGAAAGAAGTAAGAAAGAAGTAATAAATATGTAAGAAGGAATGAAGAAAGAAGTAAGAAAGAAGAAAGAAAGAAGTAAGAAAGAAGTAAGAAGTAAGAAAGAAGTAAGAAAGAAGTAAGAAAGAAAGAAGAAAGAAGTAGGAAAGAAGTAAGAAAGAAGAAAGAAAGAAGTAAGAAAGAAGAAAGAAAGAAGTAGAAAGAAGTAAGAAAGAAGTAAGAAAGAAAGAAGAAAGAAGTAAGAAAGAAGTAAGAATGAAGTACGAAAGAAGTAAGAAAGAAGTAAGAAAGAAAGAAGTAAGAAAGAAGTAAGAAAGAAAGAAGTAAGAAAGAAGTAAGAAAGAAGTAAGAAAGTAGTTAGAAAGAAGTAAGAAAGAAGTAAGAAAGAAGTAAGAAAGAAAGAAGAAAGAAAGAAGAAAGAAGTAAGAAAGAAAGAAGAAAGAAGTAAGAAAGAAGTAAGAAAGAAAGAAGAAAGAAGTAAGAAAGAAGTGAGAAAGAAGTAAGAAAGAAGTAAGAAAGAAGTAAGAAAGAAGTAAGAAAGAAGTAAGAAAGAAGTACGAAAGAAGTAAGAAAGAAGTAAGAAAGAAAGAAGTAAGAAAAAAGTAAGAAAGAAAGAAGTTAGAAAGAAGTTAGAAAGAATTTAGAAATAAGAAAGAAAGAAGAAAGCAAGAAGAAAGAAAGAAAGAAGTAAGAAAGAAGTAAGAAAGAAGTAAGAAAGAAAGAAGAAAGAAAAAGAAAGAAAGAAGTAAGAAAGAAGTAAGAAAGAAGTAAGAAAGAAGTAAGAAAGAAGTAAGAAAGAAGTAAGAAAGAAGTAAGAAAGAAAGAAGAAAGAAAGAAGAAAGAAAGAAGAAAGAAAAGAAGTTAGAAAGAAGTTAGAAAGAACTAAGAAAGAAGTAAGAAAGAAGTAAGAAAGAAGTAAGAAAGAAGTAAGAAAGAAGAAAGAAAAAATAAGAAAGAAGAAAGAAAGAAAGAAGAAAGAAAGAAGTAAGAAAGAAGTAAGAAAGAAGTAAGAAAGAAGTTAGAAAGAAGTAAGAAAGAAAGAAGAAAGAAAGAAAGAAGAAAGAAAGAAGTTAGAAAGAAGTAAGAAAGAAGTAAGAAAGAAGTAAGAAAGAAAGAAGAAAGAAAGAAGAAAGAAAGAAGTTAGAAAGAAGAAAGAAGTAAGAAAGAAGTTAGAAAGAAGTTAGAAAGAAGTAAGAAAGAAGTAAGAAAGAAGTAAGAAAGAAGTAAGAAATAAGTAAGAAAGAAAGAAGAAAGAAAGAAGTTAGAAAGAAGTAAGAAAGAAGTAAGAAAGAAGTAAGAAAGAAGAAAGAAAGAAGTAAGAAAGGAGAAAGAAGAAAGAACGAAGTAAGAAAGAAATAAGAAGGAAGTAAGAAAGGAGTAAGAAAGAAGTAAGAAAGAAAGAAGAAAGAAAGAAGAAAGAAAGAAGAAAGAAAGAAGTTATAAAGAAGTAAGAAAGAAGTAAGAAAGAAGTAAGAACGTAGTTAGAAAGAAGAAAGAAAGAAGTAAGAAAGAAGAAAGAAAGAAAGAAGAAAGAAGTAAGAAAGAATTAAGAAAGTAGTAAGAAAGAAGTAAGAAAGAAAGAAGAAAGAAAGAAGAAAGAAAGAAGAAAGAGAGAAGAGAGAAAGAAGAAAGAAGTAGGAAAGAAGTAAGAAAGAAGAAAGAAAGAAGTAAGAAAGAAGTAAGAAAGAAGTAAGAAAGAAAGAAGAAAGAAGTAAGAAAAAAGTAAGAAAGAAGTACGAAAGAAGTAAGAAAGAAGTAAGAAAGAAAGAAGTAAGAAAGAAGTAAGAAAGAAGTAAGAAAGAAGTAAGAAAAAAAGAAGAAAGAAGTAAGAAAGAAGTAAGAAAGAAGTATGAAAAAAGTAAGAAAGAAGTAAGAAAGAAAGAAGTAAGAAAGAAGTAAGAAAGAAGTAAGAAAGAAGTCAGAAAGAAGAAAGAAAAAATTAAGAAGGAATGAAGAAAGAAGTAAGAAAGAAGTAAGAAAGAAGTAATAAAGAAGAAAGAAGGAATGAAGAAAGAAGTAAGAAAGAAGAAAGAAAGAAGTAAGAAAGAAGTAAGAAGTAAGAAGTAAGAAAGAAGTAAGAAAGAAAGAAGAAAGAAGTAGGAAAGAAGTAAGAAAGAAGAAAGAAAGAAGTAAGAAAGAAGTAAGAAAGAAGAAAGAAAGAAGTAAGAAAGAAGTAAGAAGTAAGAAAGAAGTAAGAAAGAAGTAAGAAAGAAAGAAGAAAGAAGTAGGAAAGAAGTAAGATAGAAGAAAGAAAGAAGTAAGAAAGAAGAAAGAAAGAAGTAGAAAGAAGTAAGAAAGAAGTAAGAAAGAAAGAAGAAAGAAGTAAGAAAGAAGTGAGAAAGAAGTAAGAAAGAAGTAAGAAAGAAGTAAGAAAGAAGTAAGAAAGAAGTACGAAAGAAGTAAGAAAGAAGTAAGAAAGAAAGAAGTAAGAAAGAAGTAAGAAAGAAGTACGAAAGAAGTAAGAAAGAAGTAAGAAAGAAAGAAGTTAGAAAGAAGTTAGAAAGAAAGAAGTTAGAAAGAAGTTAGAAAGAATTTAGAAAGAAGAAAGCAAGAAGAAAGAAAGAAAGAAGTAAGAAAGAAGTAAGAAAGAAGTAAGAAAGAAGAAAGAAAGAAGTAAGAAAGAAGAAAGAAAGAAGTAAGAAAGAAAGAAGAAAGAAGTAAGAAAGAAGTAAGAAAGAAAGAAGAAAGAAGTAAGAAAGAAGTAAGAAAGAAGTAAGAAAGAAGTAAGAAAGAAGTAAGAAATAAGTAAGAAAGAAGAAAGAAAGAAGTAAGAAAGAAGAAAGAAAGAAAGAAGAAAGAATTAAGAGAGAAGTAAGAAAGAAGTAAGAAAGAAGTAAGGGAGAAGTAAGAAAGAAGTAAGAAATAAGTAAGAAGGAATGAAGAAAGAAGTAAAAAAGAAGTTAGAAAGAACTATAGAAAGAAGTAAGAAATAAGTAGGAAAGACGTAAGAGAGAAGAAAGAAAGAAGTAAGAAAGAAAGAAGAAAAAAGAAGTTAGAAAGAAGTAAGAAAGAAGTAAAAAAGAAGTAAGAAAGAAGAAAGAAAGAAGTAAGAAAGAAGAAAGGAAGAAAGAAGAAAGAAGTAAGAAAGAAGTAAGAAAGAAGTAAGAAAGAAGTAAGAAAGAAGTAAGAAAGAAAGAAGAAAGAAAGAAGAAAGAAAGAAGAAAGAAAGAAGAAAGAAGAAAGAAAGAAAGAAGAAAGAAGTAAGAAAGAAGTGAGAAAGAAGTAAGAAAGAAGTAAGAAAGAAGTAAGAAAGAAGAAAGAAAGAAGTAAGAAAGAAGTAAGAAAGAAGTAAGAAAGAAGTAAGAAAGAAGTAAGAAAGAAAGAAGAAAGATGAAAAAAGAAGTTAGAAAGAAGTAAGAAAGAAGTTAGAAAGAAGTAAGAAAGAAGTAAGAAAGAAGTAAGAAAGAAGTAAGAAAGAAGAAAGAAAGAAGTAAGAAAGGAAGCAGAAATAAGTAAGAAAGAAGTTAGAAAGAAGTAAGAAAGAATTAAGAAAGAAGTAAGAAAGAAAGAAGTAAGAAAGAAGTAAGAAAGAGGAAAGAAAAAATTAAGAAGGAATGAAGAAAGAAGTAAGAAATAAGTAAGAGAGAAGTAATAAAGAAGTAAGAAGGAATGAAGTAAGAAGTAAGAAAGAAGAAAGAAAGAAGTAAGAAAGAAGTAAGAAGTAAGAAAGAAGTAAGAAAGAAGTAAGAAAGAAAGAAGAAAGAAGTAAGAAATAAGTAAGAAAGAAAGAAGAAAGAAAGAAAGAAGAAAGAAAGAAGTAAGAAAGAAGTAAGAAAGAAGTAAGAAAGAAAGAAGAAAGAAGTAAGAAAGAAGTAAGAAAGAAGTAAGAAATAAGAAAGACAGATGGAAGAAAGAAGAAAGAAAGAAGTACGAAAGAAGTAAGAAAGAAGTAAGAAAGAAAGAAGAAAGAAGTAAGAAAGAAGTAAGAAAGAAGTAAGAAAGAAGTAAGAAAGAAGTAAGAAAGAAGTTAGAAAGAAAGAAGTAAGAAAGAAAGAAGAAAGAAAGAAGAAAGAAAGAAGGAAGAGAGAAGAAAGAAAGAAGTAAGAAAGAAGTAAGAAAGAAGTAAGAAAGAAGTAAGAAGAAGTAAGAAGGAATGAAGAAAGAAGTAAGAAAAAAGTAAGAAAGTAGTAAGAAAGAAGTAAGAAAGAAGTAAGAAAGAAGTAAGAAAGAAGAAAGAAAGAAGTAAGAAAGAAGTTAGAAAGAAGTAAGAAAGAAGTAAGAAAGAAGTAAGAAAGAAGTAAGAAAGTAGTAAGAAAGAAGTAAGAAAGAAGAAAGAAAGAAGTAAGAAAGAAGAAAGAAAGAAAGAAGAAAGAAGTAAGAAAGAAGTAAGAAAGAAGTAAGAAAGAAGTAAGAATGAATTTAGAAAGAGGTAAGAAAGAAGTAAGAAAGAAGTAAGAAAGAAGAAAGAAAGAAGTAAGAAAGAAGTAAGAAAGAAGTAAGGAAGAAGTAAGAAAGAAGAAAGAAAGAAGAAAGAAAGAAGTAAGAAAGAAGTAAGAAAGAAGTAAGAAAGAAGTAAGAAAGAATGAAGAAATATGAAAAAAGAAGTTAGAAAGAAGTAAGAAAGAAGTAAGAAGGAAGTAAGAAAGAAGTAAGAAAGAAGTAAAAAAGAAGTAAGAGAGAAAGAAGAAAGAAAGAAGAAAGAAAGAAGAAAGAAAGAAGTTAGAAAGAAGTAAGAAAGAAGTAAGAAAGAAGTAAGAAAGAAGTAAGAAAGATGTAAGAAAGAAGAAAGAAAAAATAAGAAAGAAGAAAGAAAGAAAGAAGAAAGAAAGAAGTAAGAAAGAAGTAAGAAAGAAGTAAGAAAGAAGTTAGAAAGAAGTAAGAAAGAAAGAAGAAAGAAAGAAAGAAGAAAGAAAGAAGTTAGAAAGAAGTAAGAAAGAAGTAAGAAAGAAGTAAGAAAGTAGTTAGAAAGAAGTAAGAAAGAAGTAAGAAAGAAAGAAGAAAGAAAGAAGAAAGAAAGAAGAAAAAAGAAGTTAGAAAGAAGTAAGAAAGAAAGAAGAAAGAAGTAAGAAAGAAGTAAGAAAGAAGTAAGAAAGAAAGAAGAAAGAAAGAAAGAAGAAAGAAAGAAGTTAGAAAGAAGTAAGAAAGAAGTAAGAAAGAAGTAAGAAAGAAGAAAGAAAGAAGTAAGAAAGGAGAAAGAAGAAAGAACGAAGTAAGAAAGAAATAAGAATGAAGTAAGAAAGGAGTAAGAAAGAAGTAAGAAAGAAAGAAGAAAGAAAGAAGAAAGAATAAGAAAGAAAGAAGAAAGAAAGAAGTTATAAAGAAGTAAGAAAGAAGTAAGAAAGTAGTTAGAAAGAAGTAAGAAAGAAGTAAGAAAGAACGAAGAAAGAAAGAAGAAAGAAAGAAGTAAGAAAGAAGAAAGAAAGAAAGAAGAAAGAAGTAAGAAAGAATTAAGAAAGAAGTAAGAAAGAAGTAAGAAAGAAGTAAGAAAGAAGTAAGAAAGAAAGAAGAAAGAAAGAAGAAAGAAAGAAGAAAGAGAGAAGAGAGAAAGAAGAAAGAAGTAGGAAAGAAGTAAGAAAGAAGAAAGAAAGAAGTAAGAAAGAAGAAAGAAGTAAGAAAAAAAGAAGAAAGAAAGAAGAAAGAAAGAAGTAAGAAAGAAGTAAGAAAGAAGTAAGAAAGAAAGAAGAAAGAAGTAAGAAAAAAGTAAGAAAGAAGTACGAAAGAAGTAAGAAAGAAGTAAGAAAGAAAGAAGTAAGAAAGAAGTAAGAAAGAAGTAAGAAAGAAGTACGAAAGAAGTAAGAAAGAAGTAAGAAAGAAAGAAGTAAGAAAGAAGTAAGAAAGAAAGAAGTTAGAAAGAAGTTAGAAAGAATTTAGAAATAAGAAAGAAAGAAGAAAGCAAGAAGAAAGAAAGAAAGAAGTAAGAAAGAAGTAAGAAAGAAGTAAGAAAGAAAGAAGAAAGAAAAAGAAAGAAAGAAGTAAGAAAGAAGTAAGAAAGAAGTAAGAAAGAAGTAAGAAAGAAGTAAGAAAGAAGTAAGAAGGAATGAAGAAAGAAGTAAGAAAGAAGAAAGAATTAAGAAAGAAGTAAGAAAGAAGTAAGAAAGAAGAAAGAAAGAAAGAAGAAAGAATTAAGAAAGAAGTAAGAAAGAAGTAAGAAAGAAGTAAGAAAGAAGTAAGAAATAAGTAAGAAAGAAGTAAGAAAGAAGAAAGAAAGAAGTAGAAAGAAGTAAGAAAGAAGTAAGAAAGAAAGAAGAAAGAAGTAAGAAAGAAGTGAGAATGAAGTACGAAAGAAGTAAGAAAGAAGTAAGAAAGAAAGAAGTAAGAAAGAAGTAAGAAAGAAGAAAGAAAGAAGTAAGAAAGAAAGAACAAAGAAAGAAGAAAGAAAGAAGAAAGAAAGAAGAAAGAAGAAAGAAAGAAAGAAGATAGACGTAAGAAAGAAGTGAGAAAGAAGTAACAAATAAGTAAGAAAGAAGTAAGAAAGAAGAAAGAAAGAAGTAAGAAAGAAGTAAGAAAGAATTAAGAAAGAAGTAAGAAAGAAAGAAGTAAGAAAGAAAGAAGAAAGAAAGAAGAAAGAAAGAAGGAAGAGAGAAGAAAGAAAGAAGTAAGAAAGAAGAAAGAAAGAAGAAAGAAAGAAAGCAGAAAGAAGTAAGAAAGAAGTAAGAAAGAAGTAAGAAAGAATTAAGAAAGAAGTAAGAAAGAAAGAAGTAAGAAAGAAAGAAGAAAGAAAGAAGAAAGAAAGAAGGAAGAGAGAAGAAAGAAAGAAGTAAGAAAGAAGTAAGAAAGAAGTAAGAAAGAAGTAAGAAGAAGTAAGAAGGAATGAAGAAAGAAGTAAGAAAGAAGTAAGAAAGAAGTAAGAAAGAAGTAAGAAAGAAGTAAGAAAGAAGAAAGAAAGAAGTAAGAAAGAAGTTAGAAAGAAGTAAGAAAGAAGTTAGAAAGAAGTAAGAAAGAAGTAAGAAAGTAGTAAGAAAGAAGTAAGAAAGAAGAAAGAAAGAAGTAAGAAAGAAGAAAGAAATAAAGAAGAAAGAAGTAAGAAAGAAGTAAGAAAGAAGTAAGAAAGAAGTAAGAAAGAAGTTAGAAAGAGGTAAGAAAGAAGTAAGAAAGAAGTAAGAAAGAAAGAAGTAAGAAAGAAGTAAGAAAGAAGTAAGAAAGAAGTAAGAAAGAAGTAAGAAAGAAGAAAGAAAGAAGAAAGAAAGAAGTAAGAAAGAAGTAAGAAAGAAGTAAGAAAGAAGTAAGAAAGAATGAAGAAATATGAAAAAAGAAGTTAGAAAGAAGTAAGAAAGAAGTAAGAAAGAAGTAAGAAAGAAGTAAGAAAGAAGTAAGAAAGAAGTAAGAAAGAAAGAAGAAAGAAAGAAGAAAGAAAGAAGAAAGAAAGAAGATAGAAAGAAGTAAGAAAGAAGTAAGAAAGAAGTTAGAAAGGAGTTAGAAAGAAGTAAGAAAGAATTAAGAAAGAAGTAAGAAAGAAGTAAGAAAGAAGTAAGAAAGAAGTAAGAAAGAAGTAAGAAATAAGTAAGAAGGAATGAAGAAAGAAGTAAGAAAGAAGTTAGAAAGAACTATAGAAAGAAGTAAGAAATAAGTAGGAAAGAAGTAAGAGAGAAGAAAGAAAGAAGTAAGAAAGAAAGGAGAAAAAAGAAGTTAGAAAGAAGTAAGAAAGAAGTAAGAAAGAAGTAAGAAAGAAGAAAGAAAGAAGTAAGAAAGAAGAAAGAAAGAAAGAAGAAAGAAGTAAGAAAGAAGTAAGAAAGAAGTAAGAAAGAAGTAAGAAAGAAAGAAGAAAGAAAGAAGAAAGAAAGAAGAAAGAAAGAAGAAAGAAGAAAGAAAGAAAGAAGAAAGAAGTAAGAAAGAAGTGAGAAAGAAGTAAGAAAGAAGTAAGAAAGAAGTAAGAAAGAAGAAAGAAAGAAGTAAGAAAGGAGAAAGAAGAAAGAACGAAGTAAGAAAGAAATAAGAAGGAAGTAAGAAAGGAGTAAGAAAGAAGTAAGAAAGAAAGAAGAAAGAAAGAAGAAAGAAAGAAGAAAGAAAGAAGTTAGAAAGAGGTAAGAAAGAAGTTATAAAGAAGTAAGAAAGAAGTAAGAAAGTAGTTAGAAAGAAGAAAGAAGTAAGAAAGAACGAAGAAAGAAAGAAGAAAGAAAGAAGTTAGAAATAAGAAAGAAAGAAAGAAGAAAGAAGTAAGAAAGAATTAAGAAAGAAGTAAGAAAGAAGTAAGAAAGAAGTAAGAAAGAAAGAAGAAAGAAAGAAGAAAGAAAGAAGAAAGAGAGAAGAGAGAAAGAAGAAAGAAGTAGGAAAGAAGTAAGAAAGAAGAAAGAAAGAAGTAAGAAAGAAGAAAGAAGTAAGAAAGAAAGAAGAAAGAAAGAAGAAAGAAAGAAGTAAGAAAGAAGTAAGAAAGAAGTAAGAAAGAAAGAAGAAAGAAGTAAGAAAAAAGTAAGAAAGAAGTACGAAAGAAGTAAGAAAGAAGTAAGATAGAAGTAAGAAAGAAGTACGAAAGAAGTAAGAAAGAAGTAAGAAAGAAAGAAGTAAGAAAGAAGTAAGAAAGAAAGAAGTTAGAAAGAAGTTAGAAAGAATTTAGAAATAAGAAAGAAAGAAGAAAGCAAGAAGAAAGAAAGAAAGAAGTAAGAAAGAAGTAAGAAAGAAGTAAGAAAGAAGTAAGAAAGAAAGAAGAAAGAAAGAAGAAAGAAAGAAGTAAGAAAGAAGTAAGAAAGAAGTAAGAAAGAAGTAAGAAAGAAGTAAGAAAGAAGTAAGAAAGAAGTAAGAAAGAAGAAAGAAAGAAGTAAGAAAGAAAGAAGAAAGAAGTAAGAAAGAAGTAAGAAAGAAAGAAGAAAGAAGTAAGAAAGAAGTGAGAAAGAAGTAAGAAAGAAGTAAGAAAGAAGTAAGAAAGAAGTAAGAAAGAAGAAAGAAAGAAGTAGAAAGAAGTAAGAAAGAAGTAAGAAAGACGTACGAAAGAAGTAAGAAAGAAGTAAGAAAGAAAGAAGTAAGAAAGAAGTAAGAAAGAAAGAAGTTAGAAAGAAGTTAGAAAGAATTTAGAAATAAGAAAGAAAGAAGAAAGCAAGAAGAAAGAAAGAAGTAAGAAAGAAGTAAGAAAGAAGTAAGAAAGAAGTAAGAAAGAAGTAAGAAAGAAGTAAGAAAGAAGAAAGAAAGAAGTAAGAAAGAAGAAAGAAAGAAGTAAGAAAGAAAGAAGAAAGAAGTAAGAAAGAAGTAAGAAAGAAAGTAGAAAGAAGTAAGAAAGAAGTAAGAAAGAAGTAAGAAAGAAGTAAGAAAGAAGTAAGAAATAAGTAAGAAAGAAGAAAGAAAGAAGTAAGAAAGAAGTAAGAAAGAAAGAAGAAAGAATTAAGAAAGAAGTAAGAAAGAAGTAAGAAAGAAGTAAGAAAGAAGTAAGAAAGAAGTAAGAAAGAAGTAAGAAGGAATGAAGAAAGAAGTAAGAAAGAAGTTAGAAAGAAGTATAGAAAGAAGTAAGAAATAAGTAGGAAAGAAGTAAGAGAGAAGAAAGAAAGAAGTAAGAAAGAAAGAAGAAAAAAGAAGTTAGAAAGAAGTAAGAAAGAAGTAAGAAAGAAGTAAGAAAGAAGAAAGAAAGAAGTAAGAAAGAAGAATGGAAGAAAGAAGTAAGAAAGAAGTAAGAAAGAAGTAAGAAAGAAGTAAGAAAGAAGTAAGAAAGAAAGAAGTAAGAAAGAAGAAAGAAAGAACTAAGAAAGAAAGAAGAAAGAAGAAAGAAAGAAGAAAGAAGTAAGAAAGAAGTGAGAAAGAAGTAAGAAAGAAGTAAGAAAGAAGTAAGAAAGAAGAAAGAAAAAAGTAAGAAAGAAGTAAGAAAGAAGTAAGAAAGAAGTAAGAAAGAAAGAAGAAAGATGAAAAAAGAAGTTAGAAAGAAGTAAGAAAGAAGTAAGAAAGAAGTAAGAAAGAAGAAAGAAAGAAGTAAGAAAGAAAGAAGAAAGAAGTAAGAAAGAAGTAAGAAAGAAGTAAGAAAGAATTAAGAAAGAAATAAGAAAGAAAGAAGTAAGAAAGAAGTAAGAAAGAAGTAAGAAAGAAGTAGGAAAGAAGTAAGAAAGAAGTAAGAAAGAAGAAAGACAGAAGTAAGAAAGAAGAAAGAAAGAATGAAGAAAGAAAGAAGTAAGAAAGAAGTAAGAAAGAAGTTAGAAAGAAGTAAGAAAGAAGTAAGAAAGAAGTACGAAAGAAGTAAGAAAGAAGAAGAAAGAAAGAAGAAAGAAAGAAGTAAGAAAGAAGTTAGAAAGAAGTAAGAAAGAAGTTAGAAAGAAGTAAGAAAGAGGTGAGAAAGAAGTAAGAAATAAGTAAGAAATAAGTAAGAATGAAGTAAGAAAGAAAGAAGTAAGAAAGAAATAAGAAAGAAGTTAGAAAGAAGTTAGAAAGAATTTAGAAATAAGAAAGAAAGAAGTAAGAAAGAAGTAAGAAAGAAGTAAGAAAGAAAGAAGAAAGAAAGAAGAAAGAGGGAAGAAAGAAAGAAGAAAGAAAGAAGAAAGAAAGAAGAAAGAAAGAAGAAAGAAAGAAGAAAGAAAGAAGAAAGAAAGAAGTAAGAAAGAAGTAAGAAAGAAGAAAGAAAAAATTAAGAAGGAATGAAGAAAGAAGTAAGAAAGAAGTAAGAAAGAAGTAATAAAGAAGTAAGAAGGAATGAAGAAAGAAGTAAGAAAGAAGAAAGAAAGAAGTAAGAAAGAAGTAAGAAGTAAGAAAGAAGTAAGAAAGAAGTAAGAAAGAAAGAAGAAAGAAGTAGGAAAGAAGTAAGAAAGAAGAAAGAAAGAAGTAAGAAAGAAGAAAGAAAGAAGTAAGAAAGAAGTAAGAAACAAGTAAGAAAGAAGTAAGAAAGAAGTAACAAAGAAGTTAGAAAGAAGTAAGAAAGAAGTAAGAAAGAAGTAAGAAAGAAAGAAGAAAGAAAGAAGAAAGAAAGAAGGAAGAGAGAAGAAAGAAAGAAGTAAGAAAGAAGTAAGAAAGAATTAAGAAGAACTAAGAAGGAATGAAGAAAGAAGTAAGAAAGAAGTAAGAAAGAAGTAAGAAAGAAGTAAGAAAGAAGAAAGAAAGAAGTAAGAAAGGAGAAAGAAAGAAGAAAGAACGAAGTAAGAAAGAAATAAGAAGGAAGTAAGAAAGAAGTAAGAAAGAAAGAAGAAAGAAAGAAGAAAGAAAGAAGAAAGAAAGAAGTTATAAAGAAGTAAGAAAGAAGTAAGAAAGAAGTAAGAAAGTAGTTAGAAAGAAGTAAGAAAGAAGTAAGAAAGAAAGAAGAAAGAAAGAAGAAAGAAAGAAGTAAGAAAGAAGAGAGAAAGAAAGAAGAAAGAAGTAAGAAAGAAGTAAGAAAGAAGTAAGAAAGAAGTAAGAAAGAAAGAAGAAAGAAAGAAGAAAGAAAGAAGAAAGAGAGAAGAAAGAAAGAAGAAAGAAGTAGGAAAGAAGTAAGAAAGAAGAAAGAAAGAAATAAGAAAGAAGAAAGAAAGAAGTAAGAAAGAAGAAAGAAAGAAGAAAGAAAGAAGTAAGAAAGAAGTAAGAAAGAAGTAAGAAAGAAAGAAGAAAGAAGTAAGAAAAAAGTAAGAAAGAAGTACGAAAGAAGTAAGAAAGAAGTAAGAAAGAAAGAAGAAAGAAGTAAGAAACAAGTAAGAAAGAAGTATGAAAAAAGTAAGAAAGAAGTAAGAAAGAAAGAAGTAAGAAAGAAGAAAGAAAGAAGTAAGAAAGTAGTCAGAAAGAAGAAAGAAAAAATTAAGAAGGAATGAAGAAAGAAGTAAGAAAGAAGTAAGAAAGAAGTAATAAAGAAGTAAGAAGGAATGAAGAAAGAAGTAAGAAAGAAGAATGAAAGAAGTAAGAAAGAAGTAAGAAGTAAGAAAGAAGTAAGAAAGAAAGAAGAAAGAAGTAGGAAAGAAGTAAGAAAGAAGAAAGAAAGAAGTAAGAAAGAAGAAAGAAAGAAGTAGAAAGAAGTAAGAAAGAAGTAAGAAAGAAAGAAGAAATAAGTAAGAAGGAAGTAAGAATGAAGTACGAAAGAAGTAAGAAAGAAGTAAGAAAGAAAGAAGTAAGAAAGAAGTAAGAAATAAAGAAGTAAGAAAGAAGTAAGAAAGAAGTAAGAAAGAAGTTAGAAAGAAGTAAGAAAGAAGTAAGAAAGAAGAAAGAAAGAAGTAAGAAAGAAAGAAGAAAGAAGTAAGAAAGAAGTAAGAAAGAAAGAAGAAAGAAGTAAGAAAGAAGTGAGAAAGAAGAAAGAAAGAAGTAAGAAAGAAGAAAGAAAGAAAGAAGTAAGAAAGAAGTAAGAAAGAAAGAAGTTAGAAAGAAGTTAGAAAGAATTTAGAAATAAGAAAGAAAGAAGAAAGCAAGAAGAAAGAAAGAAGTAAGAAAGAAGTAAGAAAGAAGTAAGAAAGAAGTAAGAAAGAAGTAAGAAAGAAGTAAGAAAGAAGAAAGAAAGAAGTAAGAAAGAAGAAAGAAAGAAGTAAGAAAGAAAGAAGAAAGAAGTAAGAAAGAAGTAAGAAAGAAAGAAGAAAGAATTAAGAAAGAAGTAAGAAAGAAGTAAGAAAGAACTAAGAAAGAAGTAAGAAAGAAGTAAGAAATAAGTAAGAAAGAAGAAAGAAAGAAGTAAGAAAGAAGTAAGAAAGAAAGAAGAAAGAATTAAGAAAGAAGTAAGAAAGAAGTAAGAAAGAAGTAAGAAAGAAGTAAGAAAGAAGTAAGAAAGAAGTAAGAAGGAATGAAGAAAGAAGTAAGAAAGAAGTAAGAAAGAAGAATGGAAGAAAGAAGAAAGAAGTAAGAAAGAAGTAAGAAAGAAGTAAGAAAGAAGTAAGAAAGAAGTAAGAAAGAAAGAAGAAAGAAGAAAGAAAGAAAGAAGAAAGAAGTAAGAAAGAAGTGAGAAAGAAGTAAGAAAGAAGTAAGAAAGAAGTAAGAAAGAAGAAAGAAAGAAGTAAGAAAGAAGTAAGAAAGAAGTAAGAAAGAAGTAAGAAAGAAGAAAGAAAGAAGTAAGAAAGAAGTAAGAAGGAATGAAGAAAGAAGTAAGAAAGAAGTAAGAAAGAAGAATGGAAGAAAGAAGAAAGAAGTAAGAAAGAAGTAAGAAAGAAGTAAGAAAGAAGAAAGAAAGAAGTAAGAAAGAAAGAAGAAAGAAGAAAGAAAGAAAGAAGAAAGAAGTAAGAAAGAAGTGAGAAAGAAGTAAGAAAGAAGTAAGAAAGAAGTAAGAAAGAAGAAAGAAAGAAGTAAGAAAGAAGTAAGAAAGAAGTAAGAAAGAAGTAAGAAAGAAGAAAGAAAGAAGTAAGAAAGAAAGAAGAAAGAAGTAAGAAAGAAGTAAGAAAGAATTAAGAAAGAAGTAAGAAAGAAAGAAGTAAGAAAGAAGTAAGAAAGAAGTAAGAAAGAAGTAAGAAAGAAGTAAGAAAGAAGTAAGAAAGAAGAAAGACAGAAGTAAGAAAGAAGAAAGAAAGAATGAAGAAAGAAAGAAGTAAGAAAGAAGTAAGAAAGAAGTTAGAAAGAAGTAAGAAAGAAGTAAGAAAGAAGTACGAAAGAAGTAAGAAAGAAGTAAGAAAGAAAGAAGAAAGAAAGAAGAAAGAAAGAAGTTAGAAAGAAGTAAGAAAGAAGTTAGAAAGAAGTAAGAAAGAGGTGAGAAAGAAGTAAGAAAGAAGTAAGAAATAAGTAAGAAAGAAGTAAGAAAGAAAGAAGTAAGAAAGAAATAAGAAAGAAGTTAGAAAGAAGTTAGAAAGAATTTAGAAATAAGAAAGAAAGAAGTAAGAAAGAAGTAAGAAAGAAGTAAGAAAGAAAGAAGAAAGAAAGAAGAAGGAGGGAAGAAAGAAAGAAGAAAGAAAGAAGAAAGAAAGAAGAAAGAAAGAAGAAAGAAAGAAGAAAGAAAGAAGTAAGAAAGAAGTAAGAAAGAAGAAAGAAAAAATTAAGAAGGAATGAAGAAAGAAGTAAGAAAGAAGTAAGAAAGAAGTAATAAAGAGGTAAGAAGGAATGAAGAAAGAAGTAAGAAAGAAGAAAGAAAGAAGTAAGAAAGAAGTAAGAAGTAAGAAAGAAGTAAGAAAGAAGTAAGAAAGAAAGAAGAAAGAAAGAAGAAAGAAAGAAGTAAGAAAGAAGTAAGAAAGAAGAAAGAAAAAATTAAGAAGGAATGAAGAAAGAAGTAAGAAAGAAGAAAGAAAGAAGTAAGAAAGAAGTAAGAAAGAAGTAAGAAAGAAGTAAGAAAGAAGTTAGAAAGAAGTAAGAAAGAAGTAAGAAAGAAGTAAGAAAGAAAGAAGAAAGAAAGAAGAAAGAAAGAAGGAAGAGAGAAGAAAGAAAGAAGTAAGAAAGAAGTAAGAAAGAAGTAAGAAAGAAGTAAGAAAGAATTAAGAAGAAGTAAGAAGGAATGAAGAAAGAAGTAAGAAAGAAGTAAGAAAGAAGTAAGAAAGAAGTTAGAAAGAAGTAAGAAAGAAAGAAGAAAGAAAGAAAGAAGAAAGAAAGAAGTTAGAAGGAAGTAAGAAAGAAGTAAGAAAGAAGAAAGAAAGAAGTAAGAAAGGAGAAAGAAAGAAGAAAGAACGAAGTAAGAAAAAAATAAGAAGGAAGTAAGAAAGAAGTAAGAAAGAAGTAAGAAAGAAAGAAGAAAGAAAGAAGAAAGAAAGAAGTTAGAAAGAAGTAAGAAAGAAGTAAGAAAGAAGTAAGAAAGTAGTTAGAAAGAAGTAAGAAAGAAGTAAGAAAGAAAGAAGAAAGAAAGAAGAAAGAAAGAAGAAAAAATAAGTTAGAAAGAAGTAAGAAAGAAAGAAGAAAGAAGTAAGAAAGAAGTAAGAAAGAAGTAAGAAAGAAAGAAGAAAGAAAGAAAGAAGAAAGAAAGAAGTTAGAAAGAAGTAATAAAGAAGTAAGAAAGAAGTAAGAAAGAAGAAAGAAAGAATTAAGAAAGTAGAAAGAAAGAAGAAAGAACGAAGTAAGAAAGAAATAAGAAGGAAGTAAGAAAGAAGTAAGAAAGAAGTAAGAAAGAAAGGAGAAAGAAAGAAGAAAGAAAGAAGAAAGAAAGAAGTTATAAAGAAGTAAGAAAGAAGTAAGAAAGAAGTAAGAAAGTAGTTAGAAAGAAGTAAGAAAGAAGTAAGAAAGAACGAAGAAAGAAAGAAGAAAGAAGTAAGAAAGAAAGAAGAAAGAAAGAAAGAAGAAAGAAGTAAGAAAGAATTAAGAAAGAAGTAAGAAAGAAGTAAGAAAGAAGTAAGAAATAAAGAAGAAAGAAAGAAGAAAGAAAGAAGAAAGAGAGAAGAGAGAAAGAAGAAAGAAGTAGGAAAGAAGTAAGAAAGAAGAAAGAAAGAAGTAAGAAAGAAGAAAGACGTAAGAAAGAAAGAAGAAAGAAAGAAGAAAGAAAGAAGTAAGAAAGAAGTAAGAAAGAAGTAAGAAAGAAAGAAGAAAGAAGTAAGAAAGAAGTAAGAAAGAAGTAAGAAAGAAGTAAGAAAGAAGTAAGAAAGAAAGAAGTAAGAAAGAAGTAAGAAAGAAGTAAGAAAGAAGTAAGAAAGAAGTAAGAAAGAAAGAAGAAAGAAGTAAGAAAGAAGTAAGAAAGAAGTATGAAAAAAGTAAGAAAGAAGTAAGAAAGAAAGAAGTAAGAAAGAAGTAAGAAAGAAGTAAGAAAGAAGTCAGAAAGAAGAAAGAAAACATTAAGAAGGAATGAAGAAAGAAGTAAGAAAGAAGTAAGAAAGAAGTAATAAAGATGTAAGAAGGAATGAAGAAAGAAGTAAGAAAGAAGAAAGAAAGAAGTAAGAAAGAAGTAAGAAGTAAGAAAGAAGTAAGAAAGAAGTAAGAAAGAAAGAAGAAAGAAGTAGGAAAGAAGTAAGAAAGAAGAAAGAAAGAAGTAAGAAAGAAGAAAGAAAGAAGTAGAAAGAAGTAAGAAAGAAGTAAGAAAGAAAGAAGAAAGAAGTAAGAAAGAAGTAAGAATGAAGTACGAAAGAAGTAAGAAAGAAGTAAGAAAGAAAGAAGTAAGAAAGAAGTAAGAAAGAAAGAAGTAAGAAAGAAGTAAGAAAGAAGTAAGAAAGAAGTTAGAAAGAAGTAAGAAAGAAGTAAGAAAGAAGTAAGAAAGAAGTAAGAAAGAAGTAAGAAAGAAGTAAGAAAGAAAGAAGAAAGAAGTAAGAAAGAAGTAAGAAAGAAAGAAGAAAGAAGTAAGAAAGAAGTGAGAAAGAAGTAAGAAAGAAGTAAGAAAGAAGTAAGAAAGAAGTAAGAAAGAAGTAAGAAAGAAGTACGAAAGAAGTAAGAAAGAAGTAAGAAAGAAAGAAGTAAGAAAGAAGTAAGAAAGAAAGAAGTTAGAAAGAAGTTAGAAAGAATTTAGAAATAAGAAAGAAAGAAGAAAGCAAGAAGAAAGAAAGAAAGAAGTAAGAAAGAAGTAAGAAAGAAGTAAGAAAGAAAGAAGAAAGAAAAAGAAAGAAAGAAGTAAGAAAGAAGTAAGAAAGAAGTAAGAAAGAAGTAAGAAAGAAGTAAGAAAGAAGTAAGAAAGAAGTAAGAAAGAAAGAAGAAAGAAAGAAGAAAGAAAGAAGAAAGAAAGAAGTTAGAAAGAAGTTAGAAAGAAGTAAGAAAGAAGTAAGAAAGAAGTAAGAAAGAAGTAAGAAAGAAAGAAGAAAGAAAAAGAAAGAAAGAAGTAAGAAAGAAGAAAGAAAGAAGAAAGAAAGAAGAAAGAAAGAAGTTAGAAAGAAGTTAGAAAGAAGTAAGAAAGAAGTAAGAAAGAAGTAAGAAAGAAGTAAGAAAGAAGTAAGAAGGAAGAAAGAAAAAATAAGAAAGAAGAAAGAAAGAAAGAAGTTAGAAAGAAGTAAGAAAGAAGTAAGAAAGAAGTAAGAAAGAAGTAAGAAATAAGTAAGAAAGAAAGAAGAAAGAAAGAAAGAAGAAAGAAAGAAGTTAGAAAGAAGTAAGAAAGAAGTAAGAAAGAAGTAAGAAAGAAGAAAGAAAGAAGTAAGAAAGGAGAAAGAAGAAAGAACGAAGTAAGAAAGAAATAAGAAGGAAGTAAGAAAGGAGTAAGAAAGGAGTAAGAAAGAAGTAAGAAAGAAAGAAGAAAGAAAGAAGAAAGAAAGAAGAAAGAAAGAAGTTATAAAGAAGTAAGAAAGAAGTAAGAAAGAAGTAAGAAAGTAGTTAGAAAGAAGAAAGAAAGAAGTAAGAAAGAAGAAAGAAAGAAAGAAAGAAGAAAGAAGTAAGAAAGAATTAAGAAAGAAGTAAGAAAGAAGTAAGAAAGAAGTAAGAAAGAAAGAAGAAAGAAAGAAGAAAGAAAGAAGAAAGAGAGAAGAGAGAAAGAAGAAAGAAGTAGGAAAGAAGTAAGTAAGAAGAAAGAAAGAAGTAAGAAAGAAGTAAGAAAGAAGTAAGAAAGAAAGAAGAAAGAAGTAAGAAAAAAGTAAGAAAGAAGTACGAAAGAAGTAAGAAAGAAGTAAGAAAGAAAGAAGTAAGAAAGAAGTAAGAAAGAAGTAAGAAAGAAGTAAGAAAGAAGTAAGAAAAAAAGAAGAAAGAAGTAAGAAAGAAGTAAGAAAGAAGTATGAAAAAAGTAAGAAAGAAGTAAGAAAGAAAGAAGTAAGAAAGAAGTAAGAAAGAAGTAAGAAAGAAGTCAGAAAGAAGAAAGAAAAAATTAAGAAGGAATGAAGAAAGAAGTAAGAAAGAAGTAAGAAAGAAGTAAGAAAGAAGTAAGAAGGAATGAAGAAAGAAGTAAGAAAGAAGAAAAAAAGAAGTAAGAAAGAAGTAGGAAGTAAGAAAGAAGTAAGAAAGAAGTAAGAAAGAAAGAAGAAAGAAGTAGGAAAGAAGTAAGAAAGAAGAAAGAAAGAAGTAAGAAAGAAGAAAGAAAGAAGTAGAAAGAAGTAAGAAAGAAGTAAGAAAGAAAGAAGAAAGAAGTAAGAAAGAAGTGAGAAAGAAGTAAGAAAGAAGTAAGAAAGAAGTAAGAAAGAAGTAAGAAAGAAGTACGAAAGAAGTAAGAAAGAAGTAAGAAAGAAAGAAGTAAGAAAGAAGTAAGAAAGAAGTACGAAAGAAGTAAGAAAGAAGTAAGAAAGAAAGAAGTAAGAAAGAAGTAAGAAAGAAAGAAGTTAGAAAGAAGTTAGAAAGAATTTAGAAATAAGAAAGAAAGAAGAAAGCAAGAAGAAAGAAAGAAAGAAGTAAGAAAGAAGAAAGAAGTAAGAAAGAAGAAAGAAAGAAGTAAGAAAGAAGAAAGAAAGAAGTAAGAAAGAAAGAAGAAAGAAGTAAGAAAGAAGTAAGAAAGAAAGAAGAAAGAAGTAAGAAAGAAGTAAGAAAGAAGTAAGAAAGAAGTAAGAAAGAAAGAAGAAAGAAGTAAGAAAGAAGTAAGAAAGAAGTATGAAAAAAGTAAGAAAGAAGTAAGAAAGAAAGAAGTAAGAAAGAAGTAAGAAAGAAGTAAGAAAGAAGTCAGAAAGAAGAAAGAAAACATTAAGAAGGAATGAAGAAAGAAGTAAGAAAGAAGTAAGAAAGAAGTAATAAAGATGTAAGAAGGAATGAAGAAAGAAGTAAGAAAGAAGAAAGAAAGAAGTAAGAAAGAAGTAAGAAGTAAGAAAGAAGTAAGAAAGAAGTAAGAAAGAAAGAAGAAAGAAGTAGGAAAGAAGTAAGAAAGAAGAAAGAAAGAAGTAAGAAAGAAGTTAGAAAGAAGTTAGAAAGAAGTAAGAAAGAAGTAAGAAAGAAGTAAGAAAGAAGTAAGAAAGAAGTAAGAAAGAAGAAAGAAAAAATAAGAAAGAAGAAAGAAAGAAAGAAGTTAGAAAGAAGTAAGAAAGAAGTAAGAAAGAAGTAAGAAAGAAGTAAGAAATAAGTAAGAAAGAAAGAAGAAAGAAAGAAAGAAGAAAGAAAGAAGTTAGAAAGAAGTAAGAAAGAAGTAAGAAAGAAGTAAGAAAGAAGAAAGAAAGAAGTAAGAAAGGAGAAAGAAGAAAGAACGAAGTAAGAAAGAAATAAGAAGGAAGTAAGAAAGGAGTAAGAAAGAAGTAAGAAAGAAAGAAGAAAGAAAGAAGAAAGAAAGAAAGAAAGAAGTTATAAAGAAGTAAGAAAGAAGTAAGAAAGAAGTAAGAAAGTAGTTAGAAAGAAGAAAGAAAGAAGTAATAAAGAAGAAAGAAAGAAAGAAAGAAGAAAGAAGTAAGAAAGAATTAAGAAAGAAGTAAGAAAGAAGTAAGAAAGAAGTAAGAAAGAAAGAAGAAAGAAAGAAGAAAGAAAGAAGAAAGAGAGAAGAGAGAAAGAAGAAAGAAGTAGGAAAGAAGTAAGTAAGAAGAAAGAAAGAAGTAAGAAAGAAGTAAGAAAGAAGTAAGAAAGAAAGAAGAAAGAAGTAAGAAAAAAGTAAGAAAGAAGTACAAAAGAAGTAAGAAAGAAGTAAGAAAGAAAGAAGTAAGAAAGAAGTAAGAAAGAAGTAAGAAAGAAGTAAGAAAGAAGTAAGAAAAAAAGAAGAAAGAAGTAAGAAAGAAGTAAGAAAGAAGTATGAAAAAAGTAAGAAAGAAGTAAGAAAGAAAGAAGTAAGAAAGAAGTAAGAAAGAAGTAAGAAAGAAGTCAGAAAGAAGAAAGAAAAAATTAAGAAGGAATGAAGAAAGAAGTAAGAAAGAAGTAAGAAAGAAGTAAGAAGGAATGAAGAAAGAAGTAAGAAAGAAGAAAGAAAGAAGTAAGAAAGAAGTAGGAAGTAAGAAAGAAGTAAGAAAGAAGTAAGAAAGAAAGAAGAAAGAAGTAGGAAAGAAGTAAGAAAGAAGAAAGAAAGAAGTAAGAAAGAAGAAAGAAAGAAGTAGAAAGAAGTAAGAAAGAAGTAAGAAAGAAAGAAGAAAGAAGTAAGAAAGAAGTGAGAAAGAAGTAAGAAAGAAGTAAGAAAGAAGTAAGAAAGAAGTAAGAAAGAAGTAAGACAGATAACACACGCACTAAACCTGACAGCATCAACTAAATCCAAAAAACAATAAAATGAATCTAAATAATAAGTATAACATAAGAAAGAAGTACGAAAGAAGTAAGAAAGAAGTAAGAAAGAAAGAAGTAAGAAAGAAGTAAGAAAGAAGTACGAAAGAAGTAAGAAAGAAGTAAGAAAGAAAGAAGTAAGAAAGAAGTAAGAAAGAAAGAAGTTAGAAAGAAGTTAGAAAGAATTTAGAAATAAGAAAGAAAGAAGAAAGCAAGAAGAAAGAAAGAAAGAAGTAAGAAAGAAGAAAGAAGTAAGAAAGAAGAAAGAAAGAAGTAAGAAAGAAGAAAGAAAGAAGTAAGAAAGAAAGAAGAAAGAAGTAAGAAAGAAGTAAGAAAGAAAGAAGAAAGAAGTAAGAAAGAAGTAAGAAAGAAGTAAGAAAGAAGTAAGAAAGAAGTAAGAAATAAGTAAGAAAGAAGAAAGAAAGAAGTAAGAAAGAAGAAAGAAAGAAAGAAGAAAGAATTAAGAAAGAAGTAAGAAAGAAGTAAGAAAGAAGTAAGAAAGAAGTAAGAAAGAAGTAAGAAATAAGTAAGAAATAAGTAAGAAGGAATGAAGAAAGAAGTAAGAAAGAAGTTAGAAAGAACTATAGAAAGAAGTAAGAAATAAGTAGGAAAGAAGTAAGAGAGAAGAAAGAAAGAATTAAGAAAGAAAGAAGAAAAAAGAAGTTAGAAAGAAGTAAGAAAGAAGTAAGAAAGAAGTAAGAAAGAAGAAAGAAAGAAGTAAGAAAGAAGAAAGGAAGAAAGAAGAAAGAAGTAAGAAAGAAGTAAGAAAGAAGTAAGAAAGAAGTAAGAAAGAAGTAAGAAAGAAAGAAGAAAGAAAGAAGAAAGAAAGAAGAAAGAAAGAAGTCAGAAAGAAGAAAGAAAAAATTAAGAAGGAATGAAGAAAGAAGTAAGAAAGAAGTAAGAAAGAAGTAATAAAGAAGTAAGAAGGAATGAAGAAAGAAGTAAGAAAGAAGAAAGAAAGAAGTAAGAAAGAAGTAGGAAGTAACAAAGAAGTAAGAAAGAAGTAAGAAAGAAAGAAGAAAGAAGTAGGAAAGCAGTAAGAAAGAAGAAAGAAAGAAGTAAGAAAGAAGAAAGAAAGAAGTAGAAAGAAGTAAGAAAGAAGTAAGAAAGAAAGAAGAAAGAAGTAAGAAAGAAGTGAGAAAGAAGTAAGAAAGAAGTAAGAAAGAAAGAAGAAAGAAAGAAGAAAGAAAGAAGAAAGAAAGAAGTCAGAAAGAAGAAAGAAAAAATTAAGAAGGAATGAAGAAAGAAGTAAGAAAGAAGTAAGAAAGAAGTAATAAAGAAGTAAGAAGGAATGAAGAAAGAAGTAAGAAAGAAGAAAGAAAGAAGTAAGAAAGAAGTAGGAAGTAAGAAAGAAGTAAGAAAGAAGTAAGAAAGAAAGAAGAAAGAAGTAGGAAAGAAGTAAGAAAGAAGAAAGAAAGAAGTAAGAAAGAAGAAAGAAAGAAGTAGAAAGAAGTAAGAAAGAAGTAAGAAAGAAAGAAGAAAGAAGTAAGAAAGAAGTGAGAAAGAAGTAAGAAAGAAGTAAGAAAGAAGTAAGAAAGAAGTAAGAAAGAAGTACGAAAGAAGTAAGAAAGAAGTAAGAAAGAAAGAAGTAAGAAACAAGTAAGAAAGAAGTACGAAAGAAGTAAGAAAGAAGTAAGAAAGAAAGAAGTAAGAAAGAAGTAAGAAAGAAAGAAGTTAGAAAGAAGTTAGAAAGAAGTTAGAAAGAATTTAGAAATAAGAAAGAAAGAAGTAAGCAAGAAGAAAGAAAGAAAGAGGTAAGAAAGAAGTAAGAAAGAAGTAAGAAAGAAGAAAGAAAGAAGTAAGAAAGAAGAAAGAAAGAAGTAAGAAAGAAAGAAGTTAGAAAGAAGTTAGAAAGAATTTAGAAATAAGAAAGAAAGAAGAAAGCAAGAAGAAAGAAAGAAAGAAGTAAGAAAGAAGTAAGAAAGAAGTAAGAAAGAAGAAAGAAAGAAGTAAGAAAGAAGAAAGAAAGAAGTAAGAAAGAAAGAAGAAAGAAGTAAGAAAGAAGTAAGAAAGAAAGAACAAAGAAGTAAGAAAGAAGTAAGAAAGAAGTAAGAAAGAAGGAAGAAAGAAGTAAGTAATAAGTAAGAAAGAAGAAAGAAAGAAGTAAGAAAGAAGAAAGAAAGAAAGAAGAAAGAATTAAGAAAGAAGTAAGAAAGAAGTAAGAAAGAAGTAAGAAAGAAGTAAGAAATAAGTAAGAAATAAGTAAGAAGGAATGAAGAAAGAAGTAAGAAAGAAGTTAGAAAGAACTATAGAAAGAAGCAAGAAATAAGTAGGAAAGAAGTAAGAGAGAAGAAAGAAAGAATTAAGAAAGAAAGAAGAAAAAAGAAGTTAGAAAGAAGTAAGAAAGAAGTAAGAAAGAAGTAAGAAAGAAGAAAGAAAGAAGTAAGAAAGAAGAAAGGAAGAAAGAAGAAAGAAGTAAGAAAGAAGTAAGAAAGAAGTAAGAAAGAAGTAAGAAAGAAGTAAGAAAGAAGAAAGAAAGAAGTAAGAAAGAAGTTAGAAAGAAGTAAGAAAGAAGTTAGAAAGAAGTAAGAAAGAAGTAAGAAAGTAGTAAGAAAGAAGTAAGAAAGAAGAAAGAAAGAAGTAAGAAAGAAGAAAGAAAGAAAGAAGAAAGAAGTAAGAAAGAAGTAAGAAAGAAGTAAGAAAGAAGTAAGAAAGAAGTTAGAAAGAGGTAAGAAAGAAGTAAGAAAGAAGTAAGAAAGAAGAAAGAAAGAAGAAAGAAAGAAGTAAGAAAGAAGTAAGAAAGAAGTAAGAAAGAAGTAAGAAAGAATGAAGAAATATGAAAAAAGAAGTTAGAAAGAAGTAAGAAAGAAGTAAGAAAGAAGTAAGAAAGAAGTAAGAAAGAAGTAAGAAAGAAGTAAGAAAGAAAGAAGAAAGAAAGAAGAAAGAAAGAAGAAAGGAAGAAGTTAGAAAGAAGTAAGAAAGAAGTAAGAAAGAAGTTAGAAAGAAGTTAGAAAGAAGTAAGAAAGAAGTAAGAAAGAAGTAAGAAAGAAGTAAGAAAGAAGTAAGAAAGAAGAAAGAAAAAATAAGAAAGAAGAAAGAAAGAAAGAAGAAAGAAAGAAGTAAGAAAGAAGTAAGAAAGAAGTAAGAAAGAAGTTAGAAAGAAGTAAGTAAGAAAGAAGAAAGAAAGAAAGAGGAAAGAAAGAAGTTAGAAAGAAGTAAGAAAGAAGTAAGAAAGAAGTAAGAAAGTAGTTAGAAAGAAGTAAGAAAGAAGTAAGAAAGAAAGAAGAAAGAAAGAAGAAAGAAAGAAGAAAAAAGAAGTTAGAAAGAAGTAAGAAAGAAAGAAGAAAGAAGTAAGAAAGAAGTAAGAAAGAAGTAAGAAAGAAAGAAGAAAGAAAGAAAGAAGAAAGAAAGAAGTTAGAAAGAAGTAAGAAAGAAGTAAGAAAGAAGTAAGAAAGAAGAAAGAAAGAAGTAAGAAAGGAGAAAGAAGAAAGAACGAAGTAAGAAAGAAATAAGAAGGAAGTAAGAAAGGAGTAAGAAAGAAGTAAGAAAGAAAGAAGAAAGAAAGAAGAAAGAAAGAAGAAAGAAAGAAGTTATAAAGAAGTAAGAAAGAAGTAAGAAAGAAGTAAGAAAGTAGTTAGAAAGAAGTAAGAAAGAAGTAGGAAAGAACAAAGAAAGAAAGAAGAAAGAAAGAAGTAGGAAAGAAGAAAGAAAGAAAGAAGAAAGAAGTAAGAAAGAAGTAAGAAAGAATTAAGAAAGAAGTAAGAAAGAAGTAAGAAAGAAAGAAGAAAGAAAGAAGAAAGAAAGAAGAAAGAGAGAAGAGAGAAAGAAGAAAGAAGTAGGAAAGAAGTAAGAAAGAAGAAAGAAAGAAGTAAGAAAGAAGAAAGAAGTAAGAAAGAAAGAAGAAAGAAAGAAGAAAGAAAGAAGTAAGAAAGAAGTACGAAAGAAGTAAGAAAGAAGTAAGAAAGAAGTAAGAAAGAAGTAAGAAAGAAGTAAGAAAGAAAGAAGTAAGAAAGAAGTAAGAAAGAAGTAAGAAAGAAGTACGAAAGAAGTAAGAAAGAAGTAAGAAAGAAAGAAGTAAGAAAGAAGTAAGAAAGAAAGAAGTTAGAAAGAAGTTAGAAAGAACTTAGAAATAAGAAAGAAAGAAGAAAGCAAGAAGAAAGAAAGAAAGAAGTAAGAAAGAAGTAAGAAAGAAGTAAGAAAGAAAGAAGAAAGAAAAAGAAAGAAAGAAGTAAGAAAGAAGTAAGAAAGAAGTAAGAAAGAAGTAAGAAAGAAGTAAGAAAGAAGTAAGAAGGAATGAAGAAAGAAGTAAGAAAGAAGAAAGAAGTAAGAAAGAAGTAAGAAAGAAGTAAGAAAGAAGAAAGAAAGAAAGAAGAAAGAATTAAGAAAGAAGTAAGAAAGAAGTAAGAAAGAAGTAAGAAAGAAGTAAGAAAGAAGTAAGAAATAAGTAAGAAAGAAGAAAGAAAGAAGTAAGAAAGAAGAAAGGAAGAAAGAAGAAAGAAGTAAGAAAGAAGTAAGAATGAAGTACGAAAGAAGTAAGAAAGAAGTAAGAAAGAAAGAAGTAAGAAAGAAGTAAGAAAGAAGAAAGAAAGAAGTAAGAAAGAAGAAAGGAAGAAAGAAGAAAGAAGTAAGAAAGAAGTAAGAAAGAAGTAAGAAAGAAGTAAGAAAGAAAGAACAAAGAAAGAAGAAAGAAAGAAGAAAGAAAGAAGAAAGAAGTAAGAAAGAAAGAAGAAAGAAGTAAGAAAGAAGTGAGAAAGAAGTAAGAAAGAAGTAAGAAAGAAGTAAGAAAGAAGAAAGAAAGAACTAAGAAAGAAGTAAGAAAGAAGTAAGAAAGAAGTAAGAAAGAAGTAAGAAAGAAGAAAGAAAGAAGTAAGAAAGAAAGCAGAAAGAAGTAAGAAAGAAGTAAGAAAGAAGTAAGAAAGAATTAAGAAAGAAGTAAGAAAGAAAGAAGTAAGAAAGAAAGAAGAAAGAAAGAGGAAAGAAAGAAGGAAGAGAGAAGAAAGAAAGAAGTAAGAAAGAAGTAAGAAAGAAGTAAGAAAGAAGTAAGAAGAAGTAAGAAGGAATGAAGAAAGAAGTAAGAAAGAAGTAAGAAAGAAGTAAGAAAGAAGTAAGAAAGAAGTAAGAAAGAAGAAAGAAAGAAGTAAGAAAGAAGTTAGAAAGAAGTAAGAAAGTAGTAAGAAAGAAGTAAGAAAGAAGAAAGAAAGAAGTAAGAAAGAAGAAAGAAATAAAGAAGAAAGAAGTAAGAAAGAAGTAAGAAAGAAGTAAGAAAGAAGTAAGAAAGAAGTTAGAAAGAGGTAAGAAAGAAGTAAGAAAGAAGTAAGAAAGAAAGAAGTAAGAAAGAAGTAAGAAAGAAGTAAGAAAGAAGTAAGAAAGAAGTAAGAAAGAAGTAAGAAAGAAGAAAGAAAGAAGTAAGAAAGAAAGAAGAAAGAAGTAAGAAAGAAGTAAGAAATAAGTAAGAAAGAAAGAAGAAAGAAAGAAAGAAGAAAGAAAGAAGTTAGTAAGAAGTAAGAAGGAAGTAAGAAAGAAGTAAGAAAGAAGAAAGAAAGAAGTAAGAAAGGAGAAAGAAGAAAGAATGAAGTAAGAAAGAAATAAGAAGGAAGTAAGAAAGGAGTAAGAAAGAAGTAAGAAAGAAAGAAGAAAGAAAGAAGAAAGAAAGAAGAAAGAAAGAAGTTATAAAGAAGTAAGAAAGAAGTAAGAAAGAAGTAAGAAAGTAGTTAGAAAGAAGTAAGAAAGAAGTAAGAAAGAACGAAGAAAGAAAGAAGAAAGAAAGAAGTAAGAAAGAAGAAAGAAAGAAAGAAGAAAGAAGTAAGAAAGAATTAAGAAAGAAGTAAGAAAGAAGTAAGAAAGAAGTAAGAAAGAAAGAAGAAAGAAAGAAGAAAGAAAGAAGAAAGAGAGAAGAGAGAAAGAAGAAAGAATTAGGAAAGAAGTAAGAAAGAAGAAAGAAAGAAGTAAGAAAGAAGTAAGAAAGAAGTAAGAAAGAAAGAAGAAAGAAGTAAGAAAAAAGTAAGAAAGAAGTACGAAAGAAGTAAGAAAGAAGTAAGAAAGAAAGAAGTAAGAAAGAAGTAAGAAAGAAGTAAGAAAGAAGTAAGAAATAAGTAAGAAAAAAAGAAGAAAGAAGTAAGAAAGAAGTAAGAAAGAAGTATGAAAAAAGTAAGAAAGAAATAAGAAAGAAAGAAGTAAGAAAGAAGTAAGAAAGAAGTAAGAAAGAAGTCAGAAAGAAGAAAGAAAAAATTAAGAAGGAATGAAGAAAGAAGTAAGAAAGAAGTAAGAAAGAAGTAATAAAGAAGTAAGAAGGAATGAAGAAAGAAGTAAGAAAGAAGAAAGAAAGAAGTAAGAAAGAAGTAGGAAGTAAGAAAGAAGTAAGAAAGAAGTAAGAAAGAAAGAAGAAAGAAGTAGGAAAGAAGTAAGAAAGAAGAAAGAAAGAAGTAAGAAAGAAGAAAGAAAGAAGTAGAAAGAAGTAAGAAAGAAGTAAGAAAGAAAGAAGAAAGAAGTAAGAAAGAAGTAAGAAAGAAAGAAGTAAGAAAGAAGTAAGAAAGAAAGAAGTTAGAAAGAAGTTAGAAAGAATTTAGAAATAAGAAAGAAAGAAGAAAGCAAGAAGAAAGAAAGAAAGAAGTAAGAAAGAAGTAAGAAAGAAGTAAGAAAGAAGAAAGAAAGAAGTAAGAAAGAAGAAAGAAAGAAGTAAGAAAGAAAGAAGAAAGAAGTAAGAAAGAAGTAAGAAAGAAAGAACAAAGAAGTAAGAAAGAAGTAAGAAAGAAGTAAGAAAGAAGGAAGAAAGAAGTAAGTAATAAGTAAGAAAGAAGAAAGAAAGAAGTAAGAAAGAAGAAAGAAAGAAAGAAGAAAGAATTAAGAAAGAAGTAAGAAAGAAGTAAGAAAGAAGTAAGAAAGAAGTAAGAAATAAGTAAGAAATAAGTAAGAAGGAATGAAGAAAGAAGTAAGAAAGAAGTTAGAAAGAACTATAGAAAGAAGCAAGAAATAAGTAGGAAAGAAGTAAGAGAGAAGAAAGAAAGAATTAAGAAAGAAAGAAGAAAAAAGAAGTTAGAAAGAAGTAAGAAAGAAGTAAGAAAGAAGTAAGAAAGAAGAAAGAAAGAAGTAAGAAAGAAGAAAGGAAGAAAGAAGAAAGAAGTAAGAAAGAAGTAAGAAAGAAGTAAGAAAGAAGTAAGAAAGAAGTAAGAAAGAAAGAAGAAAGAAAGAAGAAAGAAAGTAGAAAGAAAGAAGAAAGAAGAAAGAAAGAAAGAAGAAAGAAGTAAGAAAGAAGTGAGAAAGAAGTAAGAAAGAAGTAAGAAAGAAGTAAGAAAGAAGAAAGAAAGAAGTAAGAAAGAAGTAAGAAAGAAGTAAGAAAGAAGTAAGAAAGAAGTAAGAAAGAAAGAAGAAAGATGAAAAAAGAAGTTAGAAAGAAGTAAGAAAGAAGTAAGAAAGAAGTAAGAAAGAAGAAAGAAAGAAGTAAGAAAGGAAGCAGAAATAAGTAAGAAAGAAGTTAGAAAGAAGTAAGAAAGAATTAAGAAAGAAGTAAGAAAGAAAGAAGTAAGAAAGAAGTAAGAAAGAGGAAAGAAAAAATTAAGAAGGAATGAAGAAAGAAGTAAGAAATAAGTAAGAAAGAAGTAATAAAGAAGTAAGAAGGAATGAAGAAAGAAGTAAGAAAGAAGAAAGAAAGAAGTAAGAAAGAAGTAAGAAGTAAGAAAGAAGTAAGAAAGAAGTAAGAAAGAAAGAAGAAAGAAGTAGGAAAGAAGTAAGAAAGAAGAAAGAAAGAAGTAAGAAAGAAGAAAGAAAGAAGTAAGAAAGAAGTAAGAAAGAAGTAAGAAAGAAAGAAGAAAGAAGTAAGAAAGAAGTAAGAAAGAAGTAAGAAAGTAGAAAGACAGAAGGAAGAAAGAAGTAAGAAAGAAGTACGAAAGAAGTAAGAAAGAAGTAAGAAAGAAAGAAGTAAGAAAGAAGTAAGAAAGAAGTAAGAAAGAAGTTAGAAAGAAGTAAGAAAGAAGTAAGAAAGAAGTAAGAAAGAAGTAAGAAAGAAAGAAGGAAGAGAGAAGAAAGAAAGAAGTAAGAAAGAAGTAAGAAAGAAGTAAGAAAGAAGTAAGAAGAAGTAAGAAGGAATGAAGAAAGAAGTAAGAAAGAAGTAAGAAAGAAGTAAGAAAGAAGTAAGAAAGAAGTAAGAAAGAAAGAAGAAAGAAGTAAGAAAGAAGTAAGAAAGAAGTAAGAAAGAAGTAAGAAAGAAGTAAGAAAGTAGTAAGAAAGAAGTAAGAAAGAAGAAAGAAAGAAGTAAGAAAGAAGAAAGAAAGAAAGAAGAAAGAAGTAAGAAAGAAGTAAGAAAGAAGTAAGAAAGAAGTAAGAAAGAAGTTAGAAAGAGGTAAGAAAGAAGTAAGAAAGAAGTAAGAAAGAAAGAAGTAAGAAAGAAGTAAGAAAGAAGTAAGAAAGAAGTAAGAAAGAAGTAAGAAAGAAGAAAGAAAGAAAGAAGAAAGATTTAAGAAAGAAGTAAGAAAGAAGTAAGAAAGAAGTAAGAAAGAAGTAAGAAAGAAGTAAGAAATAAGTAAGAAAGAAGTAAGAAAGAAGAAAGAAAGAAGTAGAAAGAAGTAAGAAAGAAGTAAGAAAGAAAGAAGAAAGAAGTAAGAAAGAAGTAAGAATGAAGTACGAAGGAAGTATGAAAGAAGTAAGAAAGAAAGAAGTAAGAAAGAAGTAAGAAAGAAGAAAGAAAGAAGTAAGAAAGAAGAAAGGAAGAAAGAAGAAAGAAGTAAGAAAGAAGTAAGAAAGAAGTAAGAAAGAAGTAAGAAAGAAAGAACAAAGAAAGAAGAAAGAAAGAAGAAAGAAAGAAGAAAGAAGAAAGAAGAAAGAAAGAAAGAAGAAAGAAGTAAGAAAGAAGTGAGAAACAAGTAAGAAAGAAGTAAGAAAGAAGTAAGAAAGAAGAAAGAAAGAAGTAAGAAAGAAGTAAGAAAGAAGTAAGAAAGAAGTAAGAATGAAGTAAGAAAGAAGAAAGAAAGAAGTAAGAAAGAAAGCAGAAAGAAGTAAGAAAGAATTTAAGAAAGAAGTAAGAAAGAATTAAGAAAGAAGTAAGGAAGAAAGAAGTAAGAAAGAAAGAAGAAAGAAAGAAGAAAGAAAGAAGAAAGAAAGAAGGAGGAGAGAAGAAAGAAAGAAGTAAGAAAGAAGTAAGAAAGAAGTAAGAAAGAAGTAAGTAGAAGTAAGAAGGAATGAAGAAAGAAGTAAGAAAGAAGTAAGAAAGAAGTAAGAAAGAAGTAAGAAAGAAGTAAGAAAGAAGAAAGAAAGAAGTAAGAAAGAAGTTAGAAAGAAGTAAGAAAGAAGTTAGAAAGAAGTAAGAAAGAAGTAAGAAAGTAGTAAGAAAGAAGTAAGAAAGAAGAAAGAAAGAAGTAAGAAAGAAGAAAGAAATAAAGAAGAAAGAAGTAAGAAAGAAGTAAGAAAGAAGTAAGAAAGAAGAAAGAAAGAAGAAAGAAAGAAGTAAGAAAGAAGTAAGAAAGAAGTAAGAAAGAAAGAAGAAAGAAAGAAGAAAGAAAGAAGAAAAAGAAGTTAGAAAGAAGTAAGAAAGAAGTAAGAAAGAAGTTAGAAAGAAGTTAGAAATAAGTAAGAAAGAAGTAAGAAAGAAGTAAGAAAGAAGTAAGAAAGAAGTAAGAAAGAAGAAAGAAAAAATAAGAAAGAAGAAGAAAGAAAGAAAGAAGAAAGAAAGAAGTAAGAAAGAAGTAAGAAAGAAGTAAGAAAGAAGTTAGAAAGAAGTAAGAAAGAAAGAAGAAAGAAAGAAAGAAGAAAGAAAGAAGTTAGAAAGAAGTAAGAAAGAAGTAAGAAAGAAGTAAGAAAGTAGTTAGAAAGAAGTAAGAAAGAAGTAAGAAAGAACGAAGAAAGAAAGAAGAAAGAAAGAAGTAAGAAAGAAGAAAGAAAGAAAGAAGAAAGAAGTAAGAAAGAATTAAGAAAGAAGTAAGAAAGAAAGAAGAAAGAAAGAAGAAAGAAAGAAGAAAAAAGAAGTTAGAAAGAAGTAAGAAAGAAAGAAGAAAGAAGTAAGAAAGAAGTAAGAAATAAGTAAGAATAAAAGAAGAAAGAAAGAAAGAAGAAAGAAAGAAGTTAGAAAGAAGTAAGAAAGAAGTAAGAAAGAAGTAAGAAAGAAGAAAGAAAGAAGTAAGAAAGGAGAAAGAAGAAAGAACGAAGTAAGAAAGAAATAAGAAGGAAGTAAGAAAGGAGTAAGAAAGAAGTAAGAAAGAAAGAAGAAAGAAAGAAGAAAGAAAGAAGAAAGAAAGAAGTTATAAAGAAGTAAGAAAGAAGTAAGAAAGAAGTAAGAAAGTAGTTAGAAAGAAGTAAGAAAGAAGTAAGAAAGAACGAAGAAAGAAAGAAGAAAGAAAGAAGTAAGAAAGAAGAAAGAAAGAAAGAAGAAAGAAGTAAGAAAGAATTAAGAAAGAAGTAAGAAAGAAGTAAGAAAGAAGTAAGAAAAAAAGAAGAAAGAAGTAAGAAAGAAGTAAGAAAGAAGTATGAAAAAAGTAAGAAAGAAGTAAGAAAGAAAGAAGTGTGAAAGAAGTAAGAAAGAAGTAAGAAAGAAGTCAGAAAGAAGAAAGAAAAAATTAAGAAGGAATGAAGAAAGAAGTAAGAAAGAAGTAAGAAAGAAGTAATAAAGAAGTAAGAAGGAATGAAGAAAGAAGTAAGAAAGAAGAAAGAAAGAAGTAAGAAAGAAGTAAGAAGTAAGAAAGAAGTAAGAAAGAAGTAAGAAAGAAAGAAGAAAGAAGTAGGAAAGAAGTAAGAAAGAAGAAAGAAAGAAGTAAGAAAGAAGAAAGAAAGAAGTAGAAAGAAGTAAGAAAGAAGTAAGAAAGAAAGAAGAAAGAAGTAAGAAAGAAGTGAGAAAGAAGTAAGAAAGAAGTAAGAAAGAAGTAAGAAAGAAGTAAGAAAGAAGTACGAAAGAAGTAAGAAAGAAAGAAGTAAGAAGGAAGTAAGAAAGAAGTACGAAAGAAGTAAGAAAGAAGTAAGAAAGAAAGAAGTAAGAAAGAAGTAAGAAAGAAGTAAGAAAGAAGTAAGAAAGAAGTTAGAAAGAAGTAAGAAAGAAGTAAGAAAGAAGTAAGAAAGAAGTAAGAAAGAAAGAAGAAACAAGTAAGAAAGAAGAAAGAAGTATGAAAAAAGTAAGAAAGAAGTAAGAAAGAAAGAAGTAAGAAAGAAGTAAGAAAGAAGTAAGAAAGAAGTAAGAAAGAGGAAAGAAAAAATTAAGAAGGAATGAAGAAAGAAGTAAGAAATAAGTAAGAAAGAAGTAATAAAGAAGTAAGAAGGAATGAAGAAAGAAGTAAGAAAGAAGAAAGAAAGAAGTAAGAAAGAAGTAAGAAAGAAAGAAGAAAGAAGTAGGAAAGAAGTAAGAAAGAAGAAAGAAAGAAGTAAGAAAGAAGAAAGAAAGAAGTAAGAAAGAAGTAAGAAAGAAGTAAGAAAGAAAGAAGAAAGAAGTAAGAAAGAAGTAAGAAAGAAGTAAGAAAGAAGAAAGACAGAAGGAAGAAAGAAGAAAGAAAGAAGTACGAAAGAAGTAAGAAAGAAGTAAGAAAGAAAGAAGTAAGAAAGAAGTAAGAAAGAAGTAAGAAAGAAGTAAGAAAGAAGTTAGAAAGAAGTAAGAAAGAAGTAAGAAAGAAGTAAGAAAGAAGTAAGAAAGAAAGAAGAAACAAGTAAGAAAGAAGAAAGAAGTATGAAAAAAGTAAGAAAGAAGTAAGAAAGAAAGAAGTAAGAAAGAAGTAAGAAAGAAGTAAGAAAGAAGTTAGAAAGAAGTAAGAAAGAAGTAAGAAAGAAGTAAGAAAGAACTAAGAAAGAAGAAAGAAGTAAGAAAGAAGTAAGAAAGAAGTACGAAAGAAGTAAGAAAGAAGTAAGAAAGAAAGAAGTAAGAAAGAAGTAAGAAAGAAGTAAGAAAGAAGTAAGAAAGAAGTAAGAAAGAAAGAAGAAAGAAGTAAGAAAGAAGTAAGAAAGAAGTATGAAAAAAAAAGAAAGAAGTAAGAAAGAAAGAAGTAAGAAAGAAGTAAGAAAGAAGTAAGAAAGAAGTCAGAAAGAAAAAAGAAAAAATTAAGAAGGAATGAAGAAAGAAGTAAGAAAGAAGTAAGAAAGAAGTAATAAAGAAGTAAGAAGGAATGAAGAAAGAAGTAAGAAAGAAGAAAGAAAGAAGTAAGAAAGAAGTAAGAAGTAAGAAAGAAGTAAGAAAGAAGTAAGAAAGGAGAAAGAAAGAAGTAAGAAAGAAGTAAGAAAGAAGAAAGAAAGAAGTAAGAAAGAAGAAAGAAAGAAGTAAGAAAGAAGTAAGAAAGAAGTAAGAAAGACAGAAGTAAGAAAGAAGTAAGAAAGAAAGAAGTAAGAAAGAAGTAAGAAAGAAGTAAGAAAGAAGTTAGAAAGAAGTAAGAAAGAAGTAAGAAAGAAGTAAGAAAGAAGTAAGAAAGAAGTAAGAAAGAAAGAAGAAAGAAGTAAGAAAGAAGTAAGAAAGAAAGAAGAAAGAAGTAAGAAAGAAGTGAGAAAGAAGTAAGAAAGAAGTAAGAAAGAAGTAAGAAAGAAGTAAGAAAGAAGAAAGAAAGAAGTAAGAAAGAAGTAAGAAAGAAAGAATTTAGAAAGAATTTAGAAAGAATTAAGAAATAAGAAAGAAAGAAGAAAGCAAGAAGAAAGAAAGAAAGAAGTAAGAAAGAAGTAAGAAAGAAGTAAGAAAGAAAGAAGAAAGAAAGAATAAAGAAAGAAGTAAGAAAGAAGTAAGAAAGAAGTCAGAAAGAAGAAAGAAAAAATTAAGAAGGAATGAAGAAAGAAGTAAGAAAGAAGTAAGAAAGAAGTAATAAAGAAGTAAGAAGGAATGAAGAAAGAAGTAAGAAAGAAGAAAGAAAGAAGTAAGAAAGAAGTAAGAAGTAAGAAAGAAGTAAGAAAGAAGTAAGAAAGGAGAAAGAAAGAAGTAAGAAAGAAGTAAGAAAGAAGAAAGAAAGAAGTAAGAAAGAAGAAAGAAAGAAGTAAGAAAGAAGTAAGAAAGAAGTAAGAAAGAAAGAAGTAAGAAAGAAGTAAGAAAGAAGTTAGAAAGAAGTAAGAAAGAAGTAAGAAAGAAGTAAGAAAGAAGTAAGAAAGAAAGAAGAAAGAAGTAAGAAAGAAGTAAGAAAGAAAGAAGAAAGAAGTAAGAAAGAAGTGAGAAAGAAGTAAGAAAGAAGTAAGAAAGAAGTAAGAAAGAAGTAAGAAAGAAGAAAGAAAGAAGTAAGAAAGAAGTAAGAAAGAAAGAATTTAGAAAGAATTTAGAAAGAATTAAGAAATAAGAAAGAAAGAAGAAAGCAAGAAGAAAGAAAGAAAGAAGTAAGAAAGAAGTAAGAAAGAAGTAAGAAAGAAAGAAGAAAGAAAGAATAAAGAAAGAAGTAAGAAAGAAAGAAGAAAGAAGTAAGAAAGAAGTAAGAAAGAAGTAAGAAGGAATGAAGAAAGAAAGAAAGAAGAAAGAAAGAAGTTAGAAAGAAGTAAGAAAGAAGTAAGAAAGAAGAAAGAAAGAAGTAAGAAAGGAGAAAGAAGAAAGAACGAAGTAAGAAAGAAATAAGAAGGAAGTAAGAAAGGAGTAAGAAAGAAGTAAGAAAGAAAGAAGAAAGAAAGAAGAAAGAAAGAAGAAAGAAAGAAGTTATAAAGAAGTAAGAAAGAAGTAAGAAAGAAGTAAGAAAGTAGTTAGAAAGAAGTAAGAAAGAAGTAAGAAAGAACGAAGAAAGAAAGAAGAAAGAAAGAAGTAAGAAAGAAGAAAGAAAGAAAGAAGAAAGAAGTAAGAAAGAATTAAGAAAGAAGGAAGAAAGAAGTAAGAAAGAAGTAAGAAAGAAAGAAGAAAGAAAGAAGAAAGAAAGAAGAAAGAGAGAAGAGAGAAAGAAGAAAGAAGTAGGAAAGAAGTAGAAAGAAGAAAGAAAGAAGTAGAAAGAAGTAAGAAAGAAGTAAGAAAGAAAGAAGAAAGAAGTAAGAAAAAAGTAAGAAAGAAGTACGAAAGAAGTAAGAAAGAAGTAAGAAAGAAAGAAGTAAGAAAGAAGTAAGAAAGAAGTAAGAAAGAAGTAAGAAAGAAGTAAGAAAGAAGTAAAGAAAAAAAGAAGAAAGAAGTAAGAAAGAAGTAAGAAAGAAGTATGAAAAAAGTAGAAAGAAGTAAGAAAGAAAGAAGTAAGAAAGAAGTAAGAAAGAAGTAAGAAAGAAGTCAGAAAGAAGAAAGAAAAGATTAAGAAGGAATGAAGAAAGAAGTAAGAAAGAAGTAAGAAAGAAGTAATAAGAAGTAAGAAGGAATGAAGAAAGAAGTAAGAAAGAAGAAAGAAAGAAGTAAGAAAGAAGTAAGAAGTAAGAAAGAATTAAGAAAGAAGTAAGAAGAAAGAAGAAGAAGTAGGAAAGAAGTAAGAAAGAAGAAAGAAAGAAGTAAGAAAGAAGAAAGAAAGAAGTAGAAAGAAGTAAGAAAGAAGTAAGAAAGAAAGAAGAAAGAAGTAAGAAAGAAGCGAGAAAGAAGTAAGAAAGAAGTAAGAAAGAAGTAAGAAAGAAGTAAGAAAGAAGTAACGAAAGAAGTAAGAAAGAAGTAAGAAAGAAAGAAGTAAGAAGGAAGTAAGAAAGAAGTACGAAAGAAGTAGAAAGAAGTAAGAAAGAAAGAAGTAAGAAAGAAGTAAGAAAGAAAGAAGTTAGAAAGAAGTTAGAAAGAATTTAGAAATAAGAAAGAAAGAAGAAAGCAAGAAGAAAGAAAGAAAGAAGTAAGAAAGAAGTAAGAAAGAAGTAAGAAAGAGAAGAAAGAAGTAAGAAGAGAAAGAAAGAAGTAAGAAGAAAGAAGAAAGAAGTAAGAAAGAAGTAAGAAAGAAAGAAGAAGTAAGAAAGAAGTAAGAAAGAAGTAAGAAAGAAGTAAGAAGAAGTAAGAATAAGTAAGAAAGAAGAAAGAAAGAAGTAAGAAAGAAGAAAGAAAGAAAGAAGAAAGAAGTAAGAAAGAAGTAAGAAAGAAGTAAGAAAGAAAGAAGAAAGAAGTAAGAAAGAAGTAAGAAAGAAGTAAGAAATATGTAAGAAGGAATGAAGAAAGAAGTAAGAAACAGTTAGAAAGAACTATAGAAAGAAGTAAGAAATAAGTAGGAAGAAGTAAGAGAGAAGAAAGAAAGAAGTAAGAAAGAAAGAAGAAAAAAGAAGTTAGAAAGAAGTAAGAAAGAATTAAGAAAGAAGTAAGAAAGAAGAAGAAAGAAGTAAGAAAGAAGAAAGGAAGAAAGAAGAAAGAAGTAAGAAAGAAGTAAGAAAGAAGTAAGAAAGAAGTAAGAAAGAAGAAAGAAAGAAGAAGAAAGAAAGAAGAAAGAAAGAAGAAAGAAAGAAGAAAGAAGAAGAAAGAAAGAAGAAAGAAGTAGAAGAAGTGAGAAAGAAGTAAGAAAGAAGTAAGAAAGAAGTAAGAAAGAAGAAAGAAAGAAGTAAGAAAGAAGTAAGAAAGAAGTAGAAAGAAGTAAGAAAGAAGAAAGAAAGAAAGAAGAAAGATGAAAAAAGAAGTTAGAAAGAGTAAGAAGAAGTAAGAAAGAAGTAGAAAGAAGTAAGAAAGAAGAAAGAAAGAAGTAAGAAAGGAAGCAGAAATAAGTAAGAAAGAAGTTAGAAAGAAGTAAGAAAGAATTAAGAAAGAAGTAAGAAAGAAAGAAGTAAGAAAGGAGTAAGAAAGAGGAAAGAAAAAATTAAGAAGGAATGAAGAAAGAAGTAAGAAATAAGTAAGAAAGAATATAAGGAAGTAAGAAGGAATGAAGAAAGAAGTAAGAAAGAAGAAAGAAAGAAGTAAGAAAGAAGTATGAAAGAAAGAAGAAAGAAGTAGGAAAGAAGTAAGAAAGAAGAAAGAAAGAAGTAAGAAAGAAGAAAGAAAGAAGTAAGAAAAGAAGTAAGAAAGAAGTAAGAAAGAAAGAAGAAAGAAGTAAGAAAGAAGTAAGAAAGAAGTAAGAAAGAAGAAAGAAGAGAAGGAAGAAAGAAGAAAGAAAGAAGTACGAAAGAAGTAAGAAAGAAGTAAGAAGAAAGAAGTAAGAAAGAAGTAAGAAGAAGTAAGAAGAAGTTAGAAAGAAGTAAGAAAGAAGTTAGAAAGAAGTAAGAAAGAAGTAAGAAAGAAGTAAGAAAGAAGTAAGAAAGAAAGAAGAAACAAGTAAGAAAGAAGAAAGAAGTATGAAAAAAGTAAGAAAGAAGTAAGAAAGAAAGAAGTAAGAAAGAAGTTAGAAAGAAGTAAGAAAGAAGTAAGAAAGAAGTAAGAAAGAAGTAAGAAAGAAGTAAGAAAGAAGTAAGAAAGAAAGAAGAAACATGTAAGAAGGAAGAAGAAGTATGAAAAAGTAAGAAAGAAGTAAGAAAGAAGATGTAAGAAAGAAGTAGAATGAAGTAAGAAAGAAGTAAGAAAGAAGTAAGAAAGAGGAAAGAAAAAATTAAGAAGGAATGAAGAAAGAAGTAAGAAATAAGTAAGAAAGAAGTAATAAAGAAGTAAGAAGGAATGAAGAAAGAAGTAAGAAAGAAGAAAGAAAGAAGTAAGAAAGAAGTAAGAAAGAAAGAAGAAAGAAGTAGGAAAGAAGTAAGAAAGAAGAAAGAAAGAAGTAAGAAAGAAGAAAGAAAGAAGTAAGAAAGAAGTAAGAAAGAAGTAAGAAAGAAAGAAGAAGAAGTAAGAAAGAAGTAAGAAAGAAGTAAAAAAGAAGAAAGACAGAAGGAAGAAAGAAGAAAGAAAGAAGTACGAAAGAAGTAAGAAAGAAGTAAGAAAGAAAGAAGTAAGAAGAAGTAAGAAAGGAAGTAAGAAAGAAGTAAGAAAGAAGTTAGAAAGAAGTAAGAAAGAAGTTAGAAAGAAGTAAGAAAGAAGTAAGAAAGAAGTAAGAAAGAAGTAAGAAAGAAAGAAGAAACAAGTAAGAAAGAAGAAAGAAGTATGAAAAAAGTAAGAAAGAAGAAAGAAAGAAAGAAGTAAGAAAGAAGTAAGAAAGAAGTAAGAAAGAAGTAAGAAAGAGGAAAGAAAAATTAAGAAGGAATGAAGAAAGAAGTAAGAAATAAGTAAGAAAGAAGTAATAAAGAAGTAAGAAGGAATGAAGAAAGAAGTAAGAAAGAAGAAAGAAAGAAGTAAGAAAGAAGTAAGAAGAAAGAAGAAAGAAGTAGGAAAGAAGTAAGAAAGAAGAAGAAAGAAGTAAGAAAGAAGAAGAAAGAAGTAAGAAAGAAGTAAGAAAGAAGTAAGAAAGAAAGAAAGAAGTAAGAAAGAAGTAAGAAAGAAGTAAGATAGAAGAAAGACAGAAGAAGAAAGAAGAAAGAAAGAAGTACGAAAGAAGTAAGAAAGAAGTAAGAAAGAAGTAAGAAAGAAGTAAGAAAGAAGTTAGAAAGAAGTAAGAAAGAAGTTAGAAAGAAGTAAGAAAGAAGTAAGAAAGAAGTAAGAAAGAAGTAAGAAAGAAAGAAGAAACAAGTAAGAAAGAAGAAAGAAGTATGAAAAAAGTAAGAAAGAAGTAAGAAAGAAAGAAGTAAGAAAGAAGTAAGAAAGAAGTAAGAAAGAAGTAAGAAAGAAGTAAGAAAGAAGTAAGAAAGAAGTAGAAAGAAGTAGAAAGAAGAAGAAACAAGTAAGAAAGAAGAAAGAAGTATGAAAAAAGTAAGAAAGAAGTAAGAAAGAAAGAGTAAGAAAGAAGTAAGAAAGAAGTAAGAAAGAAGTAAGAAAGAGGAAAGAAAAAATTAAGAAGGAATGAAGAAAGAAGTAAGAAATAAGTAAGAAAGAAGTAATAAAGAAGTAAGAAGAATGAAGAAAGAAGTAAGAAAGAAGAAAGAAAGAAAGTAAGAAAGAAGTAAGAAAGAAAGAAGAAAGAAGTAGGAAGAAGTAAGAAAGAAGAGAAAGAAAGAAGTAAGAAAGAAGAAGAAAGAAGTAAGAAAGAAGTAAGAAAGAAGTAAGAAAGAAAGAAGAAAGAAGTAAGAAAGAAGTAAGAAGAAGTAAGAAAGAAGAAAGGACAGAAGGAAGAAAGAAGAAAGAAAGAAGTACGAAAGAAGTAAGAAAGAAGTAAGAAAGAAAGAAGTAAGAAAGAAGTAAGAAAGAAGTAAGAAAGAAGTAGAAAGAAGTTAGAAAGAAGTAAGAAAGAAGTTAGAAAGAAGTAAGAAAGAAGTAAGAAAGAAGTAAGAAAGAAGTAAGAAAGAAAGAAGAAACAAGTAGAAAGAAGAAAGAAGTATGAAAAAAGTAAGAAAGAAGTAAGAAAGAAAGAAGTAAGAAAAGAAGTAAGAAAGAAGTAAGAAAGAAGTAAGAAAGAGGAAAGAAAAAATTAAGAAGGAATGAAGAAAGAAGTAAGAAATAAGTAAGAAAGAAGTATAAAGAAGTAAGAAGGAATGAAGAAAGAAGTAAGAAAGAAGAAGAAAGAAGTAAGAAAGAAGTAAGAAAGAAGTAAGAAAGAAAGAAGAAAGAAGTAAGAAAGAAGTAAGAAAGAAGTAAGAAAGAAGAAAGACAGAAGGAAGAAAGAAGAAAGAAAGAAGTACGAAAGAAGTAAGAAAGAAGTAAGAAAGAAAGAAGTAAGAAGAAGTAAGAAAGAAGTAAGAAAGAAGTAGAAAGAAGTTAGAAAGAAGTAAGAAAGAAGTA